>NW_007377971.1:131825-170062 GCF_000475195.1 Diaphorina citri | reverse complement strand
CCCGGTATTTATCGTGTGCAAATAAAAATCGATTTAGAAACAGGATCGCCAACAGAGCTTTGACAGTCTAAAAATTATAATAAACTACATCCACATTTGTAACTATATAATTCCCATGTTTAGAAGTTGTGTTTTATTTGTAGCAGGAATCCGATATCTCATCCCCCATTGGTTAGAATCCATGTTAACCCTTCTACACCCATGGGTAAAACTAGGAATATGGGTCAAACCTAGTAGGTGTACCGATGATTATAATAGAATGACTGGAGGATGGTCTTGTTTATACTGCCCGGAGGGCCGATCTTTTCTACATTACCTACTGTAAGCCAGACTCTGAAAATTTGAAGAATTACAGGAGGAAAAAAGAAGAAGAAGAAAAAAAAAACACTTTTCTACCTAAGTAACAGGCGAAATGGTAGTTCAATGGACAGCCTTTGAGGAGATTCAAATTTCACCACTTGAAAATGTTGCTTCCATGTAGTTCAATGGACAGCCTTTGAGGAGATTCAAATTTCACCACTTGAAAATGTTGCTTCCATGTAGTTCAATGGACAGCCTTTGAGGAAATTCAAATTTCACCACTTGAAAATGTTGCTTCCATGTAGTTCAATGGACAGCCTTTGAGGAAATTCAAATTTCACCACTTGAAAATGTTGCTTCCATGTAGTTCAATGGACAGCCTTTGAGGAAATTCAAATTTCATCACTTGAAAATGCTGCTTCACATCTAGTAGTTGAAAACCTGGAATTGCATTTCAAGATTTTCTTCACCAAAAATGATTACTACCGCTCACAATATCTAGGTAATATGAGGATGACCTATCCAATATCTATTCCAACCCAATACCTATGTCATGAACACCCAGACCGCCCTAGCTATACCTACAGATATGTACCTAATAGAGTAACATTTAATATACAGGACTATAACTATAGGTACCTAATATAGTAATATTTAATGTACACGAATATAGTAACATTTAATTTGCTTCGGACATGGCGTGTTATATTGATGTAACGTATCTTCCACTATCTTCAGTTGAGCGTTACTGTAGATCTATCTATCCTTACTACCTATATTATAACTCTGTAGATCTTCCTATCTGTATTATAACTTCTTTTCTCAAGTATTAATGTAACCGAGATTTTACATAAAGCTAAATCAAAATTTTGAAGGTGTACCTTCAAAATCAAGCCCCCCCAAAAATTTAGGCAAGAACCGCCTATGGATTCGGGTACTAGAGTGCATTTATTTTTTTTTTTATTATTATTTTTTGTGGTACTTTACGCGAAGATACGAGATATACGTTCCAGTACTGTCTATGTCTACAGAAGTGATTGCATGGTGAGCCATTGTGATCCATATTTTGTTAATTCTGTATGTCTGGAGAACGTCTTGACATTAGTCTGAGTATACCGATCCATTGAAGATACGAGATATACGTTCCAGTACTGTCTATGTCTACAGAAGTGATTGCATGGTGAGCCATTGTGATCCATATTTTGTTAATTCTCTATGTCTGGAGAACGTCTTGACTTTAGTCTGAGTATACCGATCCATCATTCATATGTACAAACGTATGGACTTAAAGAGCTGTGAAGATACACTACTTAATGGTTTAGTGAACTTTCGAACTTACACAGGAAAAATGGCCTCTGCAGAACCCTCTAAGGCCCAATCGAAATTTCTGTGTTAAATATAACGTTTCTCGAAATTTTGTTACATCATAGGTGCAGCAAACAAACTAACGGGAAAATCGTTGTGTTAAATAGTTAATTTTAACTTTTCTGCAGAACCCTCTAAGGCCCAATCGAAATTTCTGTGTTAAATATAACGTTTCTCGAAATTTTGTTACATCATAGGTGCAGCAAACAATCAAACTAACGGGAAAATCGTTGTGTTAATAGTTAATTTTAACTTTTAACCCAACGATTTTTCATTTAATAGCTCACTTTCTTCCATCAATTACAGTTCTATAACAGAACCGTTTCTTACAATGTTAAGACAATCAAGGTATTGACAATCCATATGTCAACTTTACTGACTCCCATGTAAGAAAAGTGCCTCTGGTTATCTAATACTTACTTGGAACCTGTAGATAACTTTCTATGATATACGATATGACAGTACGATCATGTAACAAAACAACAAAAGTCCTTTGGCAATGGCCAATAGAAACTCAAGACAAAAGAATTAAACTTATTTCAAAACAAATAGCAACATTGGACGCATTCCACAATACATAACAAATCGGTAACATTTGAGGACATAGGTATTGATTGCATGCAGGTGTCTACCAAAATAGATCTGCACAATCAATTACAAACCTGCCTGGGTGGTGTAGTGGTCAAGACGCCTGGTAAACAGAAGGGCGTAGGTTCAATTCCAACTAAGGTATGAAATTTTGTCCTCAGTAACTCAAATTGAGACTTTGACCACGACAAGCCTTCTACTGGGGTATAGGGACCTTTAGTTACAATCGAGCAGTAGGTATAAGCACTATTTATGTATCACTACCATTTATAATTAGATAGTCACAAAATTGATCTTAGGATACTCTTGCTTGAACAATTTTGAAGGGTGACCTTCTTCCTGGAGGAAAATAAAGAGAAATGGAAAGAAAGAGAAAGAGAATGATGAGAGAAAAAGAGGAGATAATGCAGAGGAGAGCTTGAACCGAAGCTTCACAACCTCGGACTGGTTCAAACGCAACTTTTATACCCGAACCCTCTTCGGGACCGAGGGAATCGGTTTGGGAATCGGTAGGAAGTGGGAATCTGGCAGAGGAGAGCTTGAACCGAAGCTTCACAACCTCGGACTGGTTCAAACGCAACTTTTATACCCGAACCCTCTTCGGGACCGAGGGAACCGGTTTGGGAATCGGTAGGAAGTGGGAACCTAGGACCGAAATTAATCTAATTTAGTTGTACAAAGGGTTCGGATTTTTAATTCGACGATTCGGTTTTTGCTTCAGGTTGGAAACAATGAAACAAATGCTACATTAAACTCGTGTGGTCTGTGTCATAGCAGGCCCATCCCGTAGTATGCCTTTCATCAGATGGGCGAGAAGAGACACAATAATTTCCATTTAGGTGCTGGGTAAACTCGTGTGGTCTGTGTCATAGCAGGCCCATCCCGTAGTATGCCTTTCATCAGATGGGCGAGAAGAGACACAATAATTTCCATTTGGGTGCTGGGTCAACTCGAGAAAACCAGAAAGTAACCAGTTAAAATATTTGCAATCGGAAAACGAGTGTAAATTTTCGTCGATGGTGGGTATCGAAACCGGGAGCTTTTACATGGCAAGCAAGCGCGTAACCACTGGGCAACCGTGTCCCGACTCTTAAATGTTAACATGTTTAAAATTACACAGCTGTGAAACCCCTTAGAAAACCTAATGAAGAGATCTATGACATTTCTACAGTTTATTAGAGCTTGGGGCATGATTTTTATGTCATCTGGTGATGCAATAAGAATAAGCAATAAGTACCTACTTACATAAAAGGTACTTTGGAATAGCTTCAAACTTGAGGTTTGTTCATCTCTTGATTCTCCCAGCATGCTTGATTTAGGTTTACAGTAGGTGTACATCTGTAGGTACATCTCTGCTTGCCTAGTGGGAACACAAACCAGGCCTCCAGGCCAGAAGAGATCACAAACAACTCATCTAATGTGATATTTAGTAACTTTGAGCATCAACAACACAAAGCTAAAAGAAGAAGAAAAAAATCTCTCGATTCTCCGCTGCTTCGGACTACAGCTATGAACTTCAAACTATTTAGTAACTTTGAGCATCAACAACACAAAGCTAAAAGAAGAAGAAAAAAATCTCTCGATTCTCCGCTGCTTCGGACTACAGCTATAAACTTCAAACTTCGTGTTCAACTCGTCTCTCTGGTGGAGCGAGGGATTTTTCAAGCTCACCATATTTCTATTTAAAAACGCGCTGTGGCCCGTTGTGGGACATAGTACCATTTCCTAAAAGCAGACTGTCCTTTATTTGGGCTTCAGGAGAAATTTTCGGGAAAAAAACAATCATTAATTCATCACCAAAGGTATACAAGTAACAGAAACACTCGCTTTGAAGAAGTAGTTCTAACAAGACTAATGTAATGATACAGTTAAGTATAGGTTCCGATCATTTTTGGGTATTTTCAAACTAAGTAACTAATTAACTTTGCATGGAACAGCACAGTACTACTTAGTAGGTACACACATTTAGGGGAAAATGTCTCTATAATTCAGCCAATAGGTGAGTACTTACATTGCAATAATAACAAGAAATATGATTAAGCACATAAGTGTGCAAGTGTACATTGGAGTTTGAACATATCCCAACTGAACTCACCTACCTACCTACTTACTTAATATCTGACATTATTTACCTATTAAAATAGCTTTTGACTATTACTAATTACTTAGGACTGCTATTAAGGCATGAATAACATTCAGCTATTCAAAATCAAAAGGTTAGCAAAAACTAATTTGTAGATCAATTACCTGTTACGTAAATATCACACCAGGTAAGTACAAGCATCAAAGCCAATTTTTATACCTAGCAACTTGAAGGATAATTATTGTGAAATATCACACATTCTCTCAACTATGAAGGTACAAAGGAATTTCCACACCTAGGTGCATAACTTGTTGAATATTATTTCCTTTTTCTGTGGCAAGATCAAAGCTCCCGGTACGTACAAACAAGGGACAAAGTTATGTCAAAGAGATTATCATTATGAAAGCTATGAGAAAAGTCAACAAAGGAAAAGGCAATAAAGAAAGCATTCCTTTGAGGGAAAAGAATAAAAACAAGTGAAAGACTTTCTTTTCCCAACCCCTTCTCTTTGATCTTGTAAATAATAAAATCACAACACACACAAAAGTGAACTTCAAAGAGAAATTGAAAGCTTTGGGTAAAGCGTGAGCCTTTATGAGTGTCCCTAAAACAAGAATGTATTTCCCCCTCAAAGGAGTTGCAGATCAAAGGCTAATTTATAAATTCCTTTACACCTTACCTTTGAATTTCAAAGCAAATGCACCTGATTCTTCTGAATGGGAGAGTTGGGTATCCTTTTGGCGTTTCGAATAGAGCACAGAACTTCACTAGAGGTAACACTTCCACTAAAACGTAATTAATATAACAATTTCAAGTATTAAATTCTCATTAACTGGTCAAGTGCCACAGAAGCGCCATCTCCGTTTTGTACGTTTCGTTACAGACTCTACAGGAATAGTTGTAATCCTGTCTCTTCCCTAGATCGATTATCCACTGGTGATCCTTTTCGTGGCCTGGAAGAGAAAACAGGTTCAATTATAAGAGCAAAGTCCCACAAGTTAACTCAAAGTGAAGTCAATTTTTTTAAACTGTAACTGCTATGATCTTATCGTCCCGAAATCGAAGAGAGAAGGACAACACGATAGGAAAAAGCCTGCGGTTCCGAGAACGAACATCATCCAAGAATGTATTTCCCCCTCAAAGGAGTTGCAGATCAAAGGCTAATTTATAAATTCCTTTACACCTTACCTTTGAATTTCAAAGCAACGGGAATCGAACCCGCGGCCTAGCGCTTACAAAGCAGACGCGCTACCAACCAAGCTAACTATAGGCTGGCAGCTCATTCTTTAATAATACTTTTACGTTCCTGCTTCAAGTCCTCTTTGGTAAGACAGAGCATTTCCTTTGCTCTTTCAATTCCAGACGATAGACCTCCGGTTTTACAATTCCCTCTATCAAACCTAAAAATTACTACCTAACTTACCCTCGCCTTGAACAATGTGATCCATTTTGGTCAAGTGCCACAGAAGCGCCATCTCCGTTTTGTACGTTTCGTTACAGACTCTACAGGAATAGTTGTAATCCTGTCTCTTCCCTAGGTCGATTATCCACTGGTGATCCTTTTCGTGGCCTGGAAGAGAAAACAGGTTGAATTATAAGAGCAAAGTCCACAAGTTAACTCAAAGTGAAGTCAATTTTTTTTAAACTGTAACTGCTAAGGTCTTATCGCCCCGAAATCGAAGAGAGAAGGACAACACGATAGGAAAAAGCCAGCCGTTCCGAAAACGAACATCATCCGTTCAGGATAAAATCCACCGCGGGCGGGAATCGAACCCGCGGCCTAGCGCTTACAAAGTAGACGCGCTACCAACCAAAACTCATTCTTTAATAATACCGGCCTAGCGCTTACAAAGCAGACGCGCTACCAACCAAGCTAACTATAGGCTGGCAGCTCATTCTTTAATAATACTTTTACGTTCCCATCAGAAGAGTTTGGTAACTTACCTGGAAAGAAATGCTTCTCCTTAACATGCCTAACATACTCCTGTGGATCTACACCGCGGTGGTCACAAATCTTGCACGAGTAAACCGTCACGTTTCCCATCTTGAACGAATTTCTGTCCGGGATCAGAAACAAGTTATCCTCCCCTGGGCCGGGATTCTTCATCCCCAAAATCCCGGACATGGCTTCCAAGCTGGGACTGTAGGTCCAGTAGCCCTCGGACCGTACCGCGGGACTTAGGATGGTAACCGTGATGAAGAGTGTGAGGGGGAGTAGGGACGTCACTTTAATCTTGGGGAGTAGTGACGTCATTTTAATCTTGGGGAGTATTCTATTCTATTCTTTGGGAGTAGGGACTGCCGAAGGCGAAATGAGGACGCTTCTCCAACTGATTGGGTGATGGTGGTTGTGGTGGTGGTGGTCGTGGTGGTGGGGGAGGATTTTCACTTCCCCTTCGTACTATTCAGGCTGTCGGTCTTTTGGTGCAAAACAATTTTATTCAATTGGAACCTTGAGATTTTGGAGTTAGGGAGAAACCCTTATGATTCAGTGATTAGTAATGTAAATCTGAAAATGAGAAGAAATGGGTTAAAAGACAATTTAACTTGTAGCTCCTAGGTAGGTGGTGTTTTCAGGTGTTCTCCTGACAGCACCAAAAGACAGCAACAATGATCTTTTAAAATAATAATGATATTAATGATAATAATAATAAATACATAGGTAGGTATTTCTTTCATATAGACTTTGATTGAGGGCTGATTCCTTTCTTCTTCTTCTTCCTTCTGCCCTATCATATTTCATATTCATAATTTCATTTTACCTGTTAGTTTTAATTCTCGTTCTCCTCACTTCTTCTTGTTTCTCTTCTGCTTTAGATCGAATTCTACTAGTTTGGCACTTTGAGTTTCCTTTCTATTCAGCATCATCATCATCTTTTTAACTCTTGGTCTGTGAAGATAGAAATAAAACCTAATTATTATTCTGTGAAACCGCGAGTTAAATAGGTAAAATACTAGATTAAATGTTAAAGAATATTTTCTGACGAGAACTAGGTATTAATAAAATATCCCAATCAACAATCGACACTATTGAAAGACCTATACCTAAGGGTAGCTAAAAACAAAACATTAGATAACTTTACTTGATTTTTGTACCTAAAAAAATAAAAATAAAACTTGTAGGTAAATACCTAATACCTATTTTTTTTTTTTTTAATTATAAAAAAAACAATAATCATTTTATATTCGTTAAAAAATATTTTTGCCAGCCTAGTTAGCTTAGTTGGTAAGTGCGTCGCCTTGTAAGCGCAGGCCGCGGGTTCGTTTCCCGCCCGGGGCGGATTTTATCCTGATGGATAATGTTCGTTCTCGGGAACGGCTGGCTTTTCTATCCTGTCTTCCTTCTCTCTTCGATTTCGGGACGATAAGACCATAGCAGTTACAGTTCCCTCTGTCAAACCTCTTAAAAAAAATTAATAAAATAAAATAATTAAATAAAATATTTTTTACTGGTTTGAAAAAAGTTTGAAAGTTTTTTGTTTCTTTCTAGGTATGCAGTGAACTAGGTACCTATAGGTAACTTTATTAGGTACTCACTTTTCCAAACAGGTGCCTTTAACTCGTAGGTATACCAAACCTACACTAAATTTGACAGTTGACAATCACTTTTTACTTCTTTTCCATTTTGCACTAGTAGGTAGTAGGTATTATTAGGTATACTCATGAATCTATAAGTATAGTGTGGAAAAATATAAGGTGATGAATTGCGAGAATTTATTTCATTGACAAATTAATTTCCAATAGGTCTCAATAGGAGGTACCTTTTTTGTTAACACTCCTTGTTTAGATTGAATTGATAAGGAGAGAGACTGCGGACTGCAGACCTTACAATGGAAAACTTCAGGCAAGTCGTATTAGGCCACGTAGGTATACCAAACCTACACTAAATTTGACAGTTGACAATCACTTTTTACTTCTTTTCCATTTTGCACTAGTAGGTATTATTAGGTACACTCATGAATCTATAAGTATAGTGTGGAAAAATATAAGGTGATGAATTGCGAGAATTTATTTCATTGACAAATTAATTTCCAATAGGTCTCAATAGGAGGTACCTTTTTTTGTTTACACTCCTTGTTTAGATGGAATTGATAAGGAGAGAGACTGCGGACTGCAGACCTTACAATGGAAAACTTCAGGCAAGTCGTATTAGGCCAGCCACTCACCATCAGGTAGACCTGATCAGGTGTACCTCGTCAGGTCTACCTGTGCCCTAAATCACCAAAGTATGGAAAAGTATTTACAATTCCATATTTCGATATGATTCGTTCAAATTCAAAATTCTGCTTTTCCATTGGCTATTACACTTGTAAGATACTTTTCCGTACTTTGGTGATTTAGGGCACTGATGGTGAGTGGCTGGCCTTACACTTGAGGTCGAAATATATAGAAACGAAACACATTACCCTCACGTCAAGTGAGCTCATGGGGAGTCTGAAAGATGTTCAAAGTTCTCCCATAATATAGTAGGCGATTGCGTTCACGATAGCTACGCTACACTGCCCTCAGGTCACGTGAGCTCACGTGACGTGATGGCAGTGTGTTTCTACTTTTAGTCACTTAATAAGTTCGTATTCGAATCAATTTGAAGAATTCAATTCAATTATATTATATTTTATTACAAGAAGACAGCCTAGTTAGCTTGGACGGTAGCGCATCTGCCTTGTAAACGCTAGGGTGCGGGTTCGATTCCCGCCCGGGGCAAACTTTATCCTTAACACATAATGTTCATTCTGGGAACTGCTGGCTTCCTCCTATCCTGTCTTGCTTCTCTCTTCCTTTTGGGACGATAAGACCTTAAGCACTTGTCTTACAGTTCCCTCTATCACACTTTTTGAACAAAATTCCCTTTAGGGGGATGAGTTATTCATTTCTTGGAACACTTGGCTTGCACGCAGGAGGCCCGGGTTCGATTCCCGGCGGGGCCGAGGTTTTTTTCGGCTCTGTGCTTGGAGTTTGGAGTGCATTCAGCCTCGTGAGGACAATTGACCAGTGGCGGCATTACCAGAGTAAAAAGAAAAATTATAGATAAGTCAGAAATAGTAAAGGTTTTTAGATTAGACTTACCGCTCTTTTGGTATTTACTAAATCCCGTCTTGATGACATCCTTCCCTTCGAAGTCATTGGAAATGTCCCCACTGGACAGATCCACGCCTGGAATGAACGTGGCCTTCTTGTAGCCCTCGCAAAGGTCGTCCAGCATTTCACTATCGCCCCAGGAGACGTTCTTGGGCTCTTTGATCTTGTAGAACGGCCGGGCGAGGCCGTGGTAGATTTTTTTGCGGCCGTACGTGTCGTTTAGCTGAAGGCGCGCTCGGAGGTAGCGGGCCAGATTGTCGTCTAAGGAGAAAAAGATACAAAGTTACTTTTATCGTTCGCGTGCTTTGATCGTCTACCGCGACCACCTAACCTCTTCTGGGCTTTCAACACAGCAAAGAGTGTCCATGATAAAGTAAGTCTAAATAAAGAGCTGATTGAGAGCTATGAAATGCTAAAATGAAGAAATTGTTTAACATATCACTAGTCAGATTAGAAGGTAGCATGCCTGCCTTGTAAACGCTACTTCGTGGGTTCGATTACCGCCCGGGGCAAAATTTTATCCTGCACTCACAAGGTTCGTTCTCAGAACGACTGGCTTTCTTATATCCTGTCCTCTTTCTCTCTTTGATTTTGGGACGATAAGACCTTAGCAGTTACAGTTCCCTCTGTCAAACCTCTTTTTAAAAAAAAAATAATAAAGATATGAAAGATATGAAATTGTTGTGGAAGTGTCAATGAGCTGGATTGAGAGTTATGAATTATGAATGATAAGATGAAGAAATGAATTGTTCCCATCAGGAAGAAAGGCCTACATATGTAAGAGACAACACCAAATTCGCAAATGATGCCGTTTCTGGTGCCTCTTTGCAGAGACGCAAGACGGCAGGTAGAGAGCTCAGCCATACCCATGTTATTTAGGCGATAATTGGGGCTGTAATGACCTGTGTAGAGGCCTGAAATTAGCTTCAAGTCCTCTTTGGTAAGACAGAGCATTTCCTTTGCTCTTTCAATTCCAGACGATAGACCTCCGGTTTTACAATTCCCTCTATCCTCTATCAAACCTAAAAATTACTACCTACTTAAGTCATACAATATTTTCTCCATCAGCAAAATTCTCACGAACCTCACGTAGAAAACAGAAACCTTCATAATAGGAGAAAAGGGGACAAAAATCCATAAAAGGGCGGGAGCAACTCGAAACCCAACCCTCGTGGTATTTCTATGAAAGCTTTAGATGGGGGAGAAAAAAATGGCAGAAGAGGGAGATCGAACCCCCCTCCTCCTTCTAACCACCCTGGTAAAAAATTCGAGATCATTATTATTTTATACTGTAGGTAGGTACCTATTATATTTTTCTTCTTCTTTTTGGAATCCTGAGCTTTTTGTGTGTAAGTTTTGAGAGGGCTTTCAGGTTTAATCAAATGTTTGCTACCCTGTGCAAGTGTGTATCTTGTGTTTCGGATTTATTTTGTGGTGCCTTTTCAAAATTTTACTTTTTTGTGTTTTTCTTTTCTGAGTTTTATTCTTTATTTGCTGTGGGTTTGGTTCAAACTACTAGAAGAAAGCCCACCATCCCACCAAAAGATGTGAAGACTGTGTAAGAATAGGCACCTACTACCTGCTAATAGTGGACTAGTGGATAATGATGGTACCTATATAAAAAAGAAGAAGAAGAAAAAAAAAAAAGAAAGATGAGTGTTGAACGCGTGTGGTCTGTGTTGTAGCATACCCATCCCGTAGTATGCTTCTCATCAGATGGGCGATAAGAGACACTATACTTCCCATTTAGGTGCTGGGTCAACAAGAGAACACCAAAAAGTAACCCGCTGAAATATTTGCAATCGAAGTTAGTATACGATTTTTTTCGTCAATGGTGGGATTCGAACCCGGGACCTTCTGCATGGCCACCAAGCGCGTTACCACTGGGCTAACCGTACGTGTTCCGTTTATTCCCTTCATATTTTCTGCTTCAATTATCTTCCAATTCTCTATTATACATCAGCTTACCTCTCGCTCTCCTTTGTTTCGCAATATGATATTCAAGATGAGCTGTCATAATTTTGACGTTTCAAAGAACACGAGGAGGGTTGTTTGTAGAAACGGGATTTCATTTCAATCAAACCAATAATTTTCATAAAGAGGACTCTGGGTCTCATTCATTTTCGGAATAAATCGATTTCTTTTTTTCTTAATGACAATAGTATAGAGCCCAATTTCTAAGGCAGTATAGCCTAATTTTCAAGGCAGTATAGGCCGATTTCTAAGGCAGTATAAACGGGGCTTTTTTCTGAAATCCCTGATCTTAAATTATTATTTTGTAAACTCGTGCTAAGTTTTTATTTCAAATCAATTCAATATAAATTATACAACTGAAGTCTGGGCAAAATCGTGAAGTGACTTAGAGAAAGTGTAATTTTCAACTTCATTAAAATAATAATCAGTACGGTACACTTGTGTTGATTTTCATGGCAACTAAAAAACAATTGAACAATATTCAATAGCATACAACTACATAGAATCTAATGGTAACTTTCACAAAAATCTTGTAAAAGTAGGCATTTTTTTTTTATTTCCTTTATTAATATGTATCACCAACCTAGATTACCTACCTTAAGGCAGCATTTAGAAAATATAGGATAGAAGCATTACAGCTTGATTGTTTAAAGATGTAATACTTAATACTTTGGTCTATCTGGCGATAAACCACAGTATAGGCCGATTTCTAAGGCAGTATAAACGGGGCTTTTTTTTCTGAAATCCCTGATCTTAATTTATTATTTTGTAAACCTGTGCTGTGTTTTTATTTCAAATCAATTCAATATAAATTATCAAACTTTCTTGACTTGGCGGGGCGGAGCGCTACCGCGCTCCTTACAGTATAGGCCGATTTCTAAGGCAGTATAAACGGGGCTTTTTTTTCTGAAATCCCTGATCTTAATTTATTATTTTGTAAACCTGTGCTTTGTTTTTATTTCAAATCAATTCAATATAAATTAATTATACAATTGAAGTCTGGGCAAAATCGTGAAGTGACTTAGAGAAAGTGTAATTTTCAACTTCATTAAAATAATAATCAGTACATTTGTGTTGATTTTCATGGCAACTAAAAACAATTGAACAATATTCAATAGCATACAACTACATAGAATATTCTAATGGTAACTTTTAAACATAAAAATCTTGTGAAAGTAGGCATTTTTTTATTTTCCTTTATTAATAGGTATCACTAACCTAGATTACCTACCTTAAGGCAGCATTTAGAAGGTATAGGATAGAAGCATTACAGCTTGATTGTTTAAATATACTTTGGTCTATCTGGCGATAAACCAAATAATTCGGGATGAACCTAACGATTAAACAAATATTCCGGATAAACCAAACTACCTGGCAATAGACCAAATAATTCGGGATATACCAAACTATCTGGAGATAAACCAAACATTTCAGGATAATCCAAACAATCTGGCTATTAATCAAATATTTCGGGATAAATCAAACTATCTGGAAATAAACCAAATAATTCGGGATAAACCAATAATTTTCATAAAGAGGACTCTGGGTCTCATTCATTTTCGGAATAAATCGATTTCTTTTTTTCTTAATGACAATAATAATAATAGATAAGTAATTTACATTTGACTCTTTCTTGCAAAACGTCTTCCTTGCAAACATCTGAACAATGCAGTCTTACATAATACACTTTTACTGATGGCTCCCAGGCCTGGTCTAACCAAACACAATGGCTGGTTAGTTCCCAGGGCTGGTTTAACCAAACACGGCTTCCCAGGCCTGGTCTAACCAAACACAATGGCTGGTTACTTCCCAGGGCTGCTGGTCTAACCAAACACAATGGCTGGTTCCCAGGGCTGGTCTAACCAAACACAGCGCTGGCGATGTCACTGCGCATAGATCTAAATCTCGCTATCACTAACTTCATCAAGCTAACTGGATATAAACCAAACTATATCTGGATATAAACCAATCAATTACCTGCCACTGGCCGTTCACTAAGTCCTCCAGGGAACAAATCCACATCGTCAGGTGAGGCATAGATACGTCTAAGTCTCGCTATCACTTCATCAAGCTAACTGGATATAAACCAAACTATATCTGGATATAAACCAATCAATTACCTGCCACGGGTCGTTCACTCAGTCCCCCAGGGAACAAATCCACATCGTCAGGTGAGGCATAGATTCGTCTAAATCTCGCTATCACTTCATCCGGTATCTCCCGAGATAGATCAGCCCAGGTTTTGGCTTTCTTCAGGTTGCACAGGGCCCGATATTCGTTATAAGATGGGACGCCGTGGTCCCGGGCACGCTGTATGTTTAGGGCGGGCAAGTCAACCCCGGAATGAGGTCGCCCCTTCTCCTCGAACAGATGATTGGTGATTTCGCCTGAGGAATTGAATTTTACACAAAATTAATTTAATAACCATTTCTTACAATTTTTGTTTGGACTTGATTCTTAGAAGCTTAACCTAAATTATATTGGTAGGTAATCTTCTAAAATTAATTGATTCAAACCACCTGCTAAAAAATGTTAATGGGAGGCAAGTCTCTTGCACAGAAAAAAAAAATCAGTCGAAAGCACAGTGGATAGTTTGGCCGGGTGGTGGTGGGGGGGGTGGTACGTCAATACGTGGGGTGGTTATCCCCCTCCCGTTAAGGAAAAGATCACCCTCCCCAGATAGCGAAGAAAACGGGAATTATGCAATGGGGTGGGGGGAGCTAGATTGCAAATGGCCGACGTAAGTTTTCAACGTGATATTGATGGGTAAGTTATGTCCTGGTTTATTTTCATGAGAAATCTGAATAGGTATTATTTTATTGACGTCCAGAGCACTAATAACATCTACAGCTCGGGTTCAATCCCAGTTGAGGCATGGAATTTTCATCCTCATTTATTTGAGAATTTGACGAGATAGGTAATAATGGATCTATAAGGGTTTGGTGGTAGAGAACGTTTCCAACGTTAACCTTGCCTAGTTACCTTCCACTCACGAGCCTGTTATAATTACGAAGATATTTTCAATAAGAACGATATCCGCTCTTTTCTCCAATTTTTCCTCTGTGCCTTCAAGCTCAAACTTATACTACAAGGTTCACAAACAAATTCAAAATGCGCGATGAAAAGTACACTTTCCAAGGCAGTATAGAGCTGTATATGCATCAAAACTGGTATCCCGCTCTGTACATGACCCTGATAACACTAGGAATGTTTTTCGCCTGCTTTAGGATGATGACTCATAAGTACAAATGAAAGGTAAGTATTTTCCACTTATTGTTTTTCATAATGAATTTTCATCAGGAAATGATTTGTTCAAATGAAATTGATCCCAAGGGCAAGGTAATTCCTAGACCCTTGACAAGGACTCGAACCACCAACCTCCATATCCAGAGTGCTAGCCATAGACCACTAAGATTGGTCCTTTTTTCCAAATAAGTTCTATGGTTCACTAAACCACTAAAAAATATACCTAATCGTGTCGTTCTCCACTCAATCTCGCTCAATTTCATCGCTTGGACTCGAACCACCAACCACCAGATGAGAAAATCCACTTCGCTAACCAATCACCACTGAACCAGTAGTTAATTTCGATTAATAAACTGATTGTGTTCACTAAACCACTAAAAAATATACCTAATCGTGTCGTTCTCCACTCAATCTCGCTCAATTTCATCGCTTGGACTCGAACCACCAACTACCAGATGAGAAAATCCACTTCGCTAACCAATCACCACTGAACCAGTAGTTAATTTCGATTAATAAACTGATTGAGATCTTATTGTTTCACAGGTCAACGTTAGAGCCATACCTACCTCCAGTATCCATCATTATAGGCGCCCAAATCTCTTGATACCAAACTGCTTCCACAACAAATCTCAGGAATATTTTAAGTTAAATGTTTCTATTTCTGAAAAGTCTAGGAACCAGAAAGTATTGCGTATAATAGAATATTAAAATAATAAAACTTAAACCATGAAATTGTGTATGTAAGTGATTGAAATGGGGGTAATTATGCAGAAGTCACGCCCGTCGAAAAGAAAAGCTCCTTTTTGTATTTAACCTAACCCTATAATAACTTAATAACACCAATCACTGCTCCAATTGTGGAAACTCCTTCTTGCATTTAACCTAACCCTATAATAACACTGGTCACTGCTCGTTTGTGCCAGTTCCTTTGGTAGCAATATTCCACGGACGTGACTTCTGTACAAGTACCGAAATGGGGATAGGAATATTTGACTCCTCAAATCGAAATCGGATTATGAAAAAAGCCGAAACCGAAACCCTTCCTTCGACTACTGCGGAGAAAATCCACTTCGCTAACCAATCACCACTGAACCAGTAGTTAATTTCGATTAATAAACTGATTGTGATCTTATTGTTTCACAGGTCTACGTTAGAGCCATACCTACCTCCAGTATCCATCATTATAGGTGCCCAAATCTCTTGATACCAAACTGCTACCACAACAAATCTCAGGAATATTTTAATTTAAATGTTTCTATTTTTTCTGGAAAGTCTAGGAACCAGAAAGTATTGCGTATAATAGAATATTAAAATAATAAAATTTAAACCATGAAATTGGGTATGTAAGTGATTGAAACTTATTGTTTCACAGGTCAACGTTAGAGCCATACCTACCTCCAGTATCCATCATTATAGGCGCCCAAATCTCTTGATACCAAACTGCTACCACAACAAATCTCAGGAATATTTTAAGTTAAATGTTTCTATTTCTGGAAAGTCTAGGAACCAGAAGGTGACTATGCAGAAGTCACGTCCGTGGAAAAGAAAAGCTCCTTTTTGTATTTAACCTAACCCTATAATAACACTAATCACTGCTCTAATTTTATTGTGGAAACTCCTTCTTGCATTTAACCTAACCCTATAATAACACTGGTCACTGCTCGTTTGTGCCAGTTCCTTTGGTAGCAATATTCCACGGACGTGACTTCTGCACAAGTACCGAAATGGGGATAGGAATATTTGACTCCTCAAATCGAAATGGGATTATGAAAAAAAGCCGAAACCGAAATCCTTCCTTCGACTACTGCGGGAATCAAACCAGGAGTCCTTATGAGGTGCTAAAACATGTTGACCCTTTCCATCAATAAAGTTGTTTAATTTAGTCTAGTGAAGATCCATTTCTTCTTCTTACTAGTACCTATCTACCTATACATGATATGGTATCCCGTTTTCTGAGTTTATCTCAGAAAGACTCATACAATATTTTCTCCATCAGCAAAATTCTCACGAACCTCACGTAGAAAACAGAAACATTCATAATAGGAGAAAAGGGGACAAAAAATCCATAAAAGGGCGGGAGCAACTCGAAACCCAACCCTCGTAGTATTTCTATGAAAGCTTTATAGGGGTGAGAAGTCATACAATATTTTCTCCATCAGCAAAATTCTCACGAACCTCACGTAGAAAACAGAAACCTTCATAATAGGAGAAAAGGGGACAAAAAATCCATAAAAGGGCGGGAGCAACTCGAAACCCAACCCTCGTAGTATGTCTATGAAAGCTTTATAGGGGGGAGAAAAAAAAATGGCAGAAGAGGGAGATCGAACCCCCCTCCTCCTTCTAACCACCCTGGTAAAAAATTCGAGATCATTATTATTTTTTACTGTAGGTACCTATTGTATTTTTCTTCTTCTTTTTGGAATCCTGAGCTTTTTGTGTGTAAGTTTTGAGAGGGCTTTCAAGTTTAATCAAATGTTTGCTACCCTGTGCAAGTGTGTATCTTGTGTTTTGAAGAGGGAGATCGAACCCCCCTCCTCCTTCTAACCACCCTGGTAAAAAATTCGAGATCATTATTATTTTTTACTGTAGGTACCTATTGTATTTTTCTTCTTCTTTTTGGAATCCTGAGCTTTTTGTGTGTAAGTTTTGAGAGGGCTTTCAAGTTTAATCAAATGTTTGCTACCCTGTGCAAGTGTGTATCTTGTGTTTTGGATTTATTTTGTGGTGCCTTTTCAAAATTTTACATTTTTGTGTGTGCTTTTCTTTTCTGAGATTTGGGCTTCATTTGCTAGGTTTGGTCCAAACTACTAGAAGAAAGCAGACCAAACTGTGAAAGAATAGGTAGATACCTACTACCTACTAGTGGATAATGATGGTACCTATTAAAAAAAAAAGATGAGTGTTTAACGCGTGTGGTCTGTGTCGTAGCATGCCCATCCCGTAGTATGCTTCTCATCAGATGGGCGATAAGAGACACAATACTCCCCATTTAGGTGCTGGGTCAACAAGAGAACACCAAAAAGTGACCCATTGAAATATTTACAATCGAAGTTAGTATACGATTTTTTTCGTCAATGGTGGGATTCGAACCCGGGACCTTCTGCATGGCCACCAAGCGCGTTACCACTGGGCTAACCGTACGTGTTCCGTTTATTCCCTTCATATTTTCTGCTTCAATTATCTTCCAATTCTCTATTATACATCAGCTTACCTCTCTCTCTCCTTTGTTTCGCAATATGATGTTCAAGATGAGCTGTCATAATTTTGACGTTTCAAAAGGAGGGTTGTTTGTTGAAACGGGATTTCATTTCAATCATTTTATATGGTCCAAATGAAGGTCCATGCCAAATTTGGTGCTTTCCTGACGAAATGCAGCTTTTTTGACGTTAGGCCACCGACTAAATATACTTTGGTCTATCTGGCGATAAACCGAATAATTCGGGATGAACCTAACGATTAAACAAATATTCCAGATAAACAAAACTACCTGGCAATAGACCAAATAATTCGGGATATACCAAACTATCTGGAGATAAACCAAACATTTCAGGATAATCCAAACAATCTGGCGATTACTCAAATATTTCGGGATGAATCAAACTATCTGGAAATAAACCAAATAATTCGGGATAAACCAATAATTTTCATAAAGAGGACTCTGGGTCTCATTCATTTTCGGAATAAATCGATTTCTTTTTTTCTTAATGACCAATCGGGTGCAAGGGGCCAGATTGCAAATGGCTGACGTAAGTTTTCAACGTGATATTGATGGGTAAGTTATGTCCTGGTTTATTTTCATGAGAAATCTGAATAGGTATTATTTTATTGACGTCCAGAGCACTAATAACATCTACAGCTCGGGTTCAATCCCAGTTGAGGCATGGAATTTTCATCCTCATTTATTTGAGAATTTGACGAGATAGGTAATAATGGATCTATAAGGGTTTGGTGGTAATATATGGACTCACAGCTTTTCTCTGGAATAAACCTGATTGTGCGGACTTTCTAGAGCTGCTGCAGGTGAATTTTAGAGAAACTGAGGAGGTTGAAATATACCAGTGAGGATGCTTCTAGGTTCCATCAAGGCCCGGGGACAGCAGCTTAACTCCAAACACAAAAAGCCCACTCCGAGGCTTAGGTGTAGGGGCAAACAGCCCTAAAGGATGGGTTAAGCTACTACGAATCTACTCCACTCACGAGCCTGTAGGTAATAATGGATCTATAAGGGTTTGGTGGTAGAGAACGTTTCCAACGTTAACCTTGCCTAGTTACCTTCCACTCACGAGCCTGTTACATATATAATTACGAAGATATTTTCAATAAGAACGATATCCGCTCTTTTCTCCAATTTTTCCGCTGTGCCTTCAAGCTCAAACTTATACTACAAGGTTCACAAACAAATTCAAAATGCGCGATGAAAAGTACACTTTCCCGATGTCACTGAATGATATACGCTTGGCGGACCGGCGGGGAGGTGGGGGTATGAGGTCATCCGGTAGATCTCGTGGTGAACTGAGGAGCACCTGGGAAATCAAAACAGGAACCATTTTTTAAAGTGGTTTAACAGAGGGAACTGTAACTGCTAAGGTCTTATCGTCCTGAAATCGAAGAGAGAAAGAGGACAGGATAGGAGAAAGCCTGCCATTTCGAGAATGAACCTTATCCCTTCAGGATAAAATCCGACCCGGGTGGAATTCGAACCCGCGACCTGGCGCTTCAACCTACCAAGCTAACTAGGGTGGCTACATGTAACTACTGAGGTCTTATATCGTCCCGAGGGAAGAGAAAAGAACTGGTTCCAACAACGAACCATAACTGTTTGGGATAGATATATATTTCGGGAATCGAACCTGTGATCTAGCTGCTTCTTATTGAACATTTTTCGTGACTTTTATTTGGATTGGATCAGGAGATGGAAATAAAACTGTATTCTTTCAGAATATTTTTTATTAACCATTTGTTAAATGACTATCTAATCACTAGGGATGGGATTATATCCACCAAAAGAGAGCTTAAATATATATGCAATATGCACCATGGAATTCACCAAATTTGCAACAAAATATGCATAGTGAAATTAAATATTTGTACAATTTTAAAGGGGATTAATTAGTTCTTATCTACTTACGGAAGGAGGTGGTATAGCTCTGAAAGACAAAGAGTCCTCCAGTCCACTAGGTTCCAGTACAAAGTTCGAACACTGCGCCATGCATATGTCGTCTCGCAGAACGGAATCCTTGCCGGCTTCCCGAAGAAGTTGAGGACAATCCGTGACACGAAGCGAGGCGCATTGGGCTCCTAATGTGCGTGAAACAGACAATACAACCGTTCATATTACCTGCCTCGGTGGCGTAGTGGTCAAGACGCTCGCCTAGTAAAGAGGAGGGCGTGGGTTCGATCCCAGCCGAGAGATGGAATTTTATCCTCATTTATATGATGATTTGACCACATAATAATGGAGCTCTAAGGCTTAGGTGGTAAAGAACGCACAGTAAAATAACATAGACCTTAGTTATCCTGCTAGAATGACCCTTTAGTGCTTGTTTCTCCTGAAGTAAGTCCCACTCCTGAAAAAATTATGATTTGTCCTTTAGATCCTTTACCTTGTTCAGTATTCAGTTTGTCTTGAACACCTATTAATTAGAGATGAATTGAATGGGTAGAAGACAATTGAATTACAATATCTCTGACTAAAGAACGTTAAACAGGGAGTAGACCAGCTTAATTAGTCTGGCTGGAGGACTTTGAACAGAGAGGAGACTGGCCTGAAATTTCCCTTCCTAAAGAAATAGAAAAGGTCTTTTACAAGAGTCTTACCTTCACTAGTGCAAATACAACTGGTACAAGGCGAGGGTAGATGGGATTGCCCCACACTGACTTGTACTCCGCCTATATTACAACCCCCATGACTATTCTGTTTCCACATATTGATATTGATTTCAGGGAGGGCGTTACAGGGGACACGCAGGTTAGTGAAGTCGTTGGGCATCTCTAGGACGTTCTGTTGCATGGTTCCTGAGAGACAGAAAGAATAGAATATAGGATATAAGGGGCACGGTTGGTCCAGTGGTAACGCGGTTGCTTGCCATGCAGAAGGTCCCGGGTTCGAATCCCACCATCGAAAAAAATTTGTACTCGTTTTTCGATTGCAAATATTTCAACGGGTTACTTTCTGGTGTTCTCGTGTTGACCCAGCACCTAAATGGGAAGTATTGTGTCTCTTCTCGCCCATCTGATGAGAGGCATACTACGGGATGGGCATGTTACGACACAGGCCACAAGCGTCTAATTTTAAAAAAAAGAAAAAAAAAATCTCGCTTATCCTGCTGGGATAGGACTGAAAAGTCCCTTTACCCCCGCAGTCTAACCAAGGTCTTATATATTGTGACATAATATGGGGAGTATTGAGGGGAGATTTTTTTCCAAGAGGTTTGACAGAGGGAACTGTAACTTCTAAGGTCTTATCGTCCCGAAATCGAAGAGGGAAGACAGGATAGGAGAAAGCCAGCCGTTCGGAGAATGAACATTATGATTTCAGGGAGGGCGTTACAGGGGACACGCAGGTTAGTGAAGTCGTTGGGCATCTCTAGGACGTTCTGTTGCATGGTTCCTGAGAGAGAGAAAGAATAGAATATATCTCGTTTATCCTGCTGGGATAGGACTGAAAAGTCTCTTTACCCCCGCAGTCTAACCAAGGTCTCATATATTGTGACATAATATGGGGAGTATTGAGGGGAGATTTTTTTTCCAAGAGGTTTGACAGAGGGAACTGTAACTTCTAAGGTCTTATCGTCCCGAAATCGAAGAAGGAAGACGGGATAGGGGAAAGCCAGCCGTTCCGAGAATGAACATAGAAAAACCGTTCAGGATAGAAACCGCCCCGGGCGGGAATCGAACCCGCGGCCTAGCGCTTACAAGGCAGACGCGCTACCCTCCAAGCTAACTAGGCTGGCACTTTTCCAAGTAGTGGTTTATGAAAAGAAGAAAGAGGGGTTTTACGACTAAGATTTTACCATTTGGTATCAAGCTACTCGCAAGCAGTGCAAGATGTATGAATATAACTCACTCTTCAACTAAAACACACAACTCCTACTGACTGAGCAGTTCTAGGCTGGCACTTTTCCAAGTAGTGGTTTATGAAAAGAAGAAAGAGGGGTTTTACGACTAAGATTTTACCATTTGGTATCAAGCTACCCGCAAGCAGTGCAAGATGTATGAATTTAACTCACTCTTCAACTAAAACACATAACTCCTACTGACTGAGCAGTCTCCACTGAAAAGAGTTATTCATTCTTTAAACATCCTTCTAATAGTTCATGCACTCTTTAAATATCTCCAATCTTAAGAACAAACTACCTATACTTATCCTATTGTATTTCATACCTGGGTAGTCCATATTGGCGCAGATAACCTTGGCCAGGGTGGCTTTCTTGATCTCCTGCAGTTGTGGTTCGGTAAACCGGATCACAAGATCATCAGTCTATTCTATTCTTGAAATATCATTCAGAATAATTTCTATTCCATAATAATCTATTCTATTTAACATCAATCTATTCCATTCATACCTGGATAGTCCATATTGGCGCAGATTACTTTGGCCAGGGTGGCTTTCCTGATCTCCTGCAGTTGTGGTTCGGTAAACCGGATCACAAGATCATCAGTCTATTCTATTCTTGAAATATCATTCAGAATGATTTCTATTCCATAATAATCTATTCTATTTAATATCAATCTATTCCATTCATACCTGGATAGTCCATATTGGCGCAGATTACTTTGGCCAGGGTGGCTTTCCTGATCTCCTGCAGTTGTGGTTCGGTAAACCGGATCACAGGATCATCAGTCTCGTACCAAAACCTATCGCACTTCCTCAGTTGTCGGAACTGTAGGCCGATGATACACGCGAATGTCGGCCCGACCATACCACCTGGCAGAAAGGGGGAAGAATGAATGTATTAGTTGAAAAATATTTCAACGCGTATTTTATTGATTAATGAGGGATGAGGGACATATTACGGGATGGACATGCTACGACACAGACCACACAAGTCTAATGTAGCAGAACCTATCGCACTTCCTCAGCTGGCGGAACTGTAGGCCGATGATGCACGCGAATGTCTACGAGAAAAAACAAATAATTCGAGAGGTGAACCAAATAATAAAATTACCTCTTAACATATGAGTGTAAACCAAATCTAATGATATAAACCAAACTCTTGGGATATAAACCAATCAATTACCTGCCACGGGTCGTTCACTCAGTCCTCCAGGGAACAAGTCTACATCGTCAGGCGAGGCATAGATACGTCTAAACCTCACTCGTACCAAAACCTATCGCACTTCCTCAGTTGTCGGAACTGTAGGCCGATGATACACGCGAATGTCGGCCCGACCATACCACCTGGCGGAAAGGGGGAAGAATGAATGTATTAGTGGAAAAATATTTCAACGCGTATTTTATTGATTAATGAGGGATGAGGGACATAGGTATTACGGGATGGACATGCTACGACACAGACCACACAAGTCTAATATAGCAGAACCTATCGCACTTCCTCAGCTGGCGGAACTGTAGGCCGAAGATGCACGCGAATGTCGACCCGACCATACCACCTGGCGGATGGGGGAAAAATATGAATGTACTTACCTATATTAGTTGAGGAATACCTATTTCAACAGTTTTTTTTTTTTTTTAATTATTTTAATGCCGAGTTTTTCAATTTTATTTGAAACCAAACTTTAAATGGGTTATACCAAATACCAAGGGATCAAGAGATAAATTAAATTATGAGGGGTAAACCTAAATATCTGGCATAAACCTATCTGGGGTAAAAACAAAATTATCTGTGGGATGAACCAAAAATTTGGGCTAAACCAAACAATCTGAAGATAGACCAAATATGGGGGGAGAATCTGATATGTACATGTCAATCAATATTAGGTCGGGTATACCAAACCATTTGGAGATGAACCAAACTATATCGGTTATAAACCAAACTACTCAAGGGATAAACCAAACTCATTAAGGGATATAAAATGTCTACGAGAAAAAAACAAATAATTCGAGAGGTGAACCAAATAATAAAATTACCTCTTAACATATGAGTGTAAAGTGTAAACCAAATCTAAAGATATAAATCAAACTCTTGGGATATAAACCAATCAATTACCTGCCACGGGTCGTTCACTAAGTCCTCCAGGGAACAAATCTACATCGTCAGGCGAGGCATAGATACGTCTAAGTCTCGCTATCACTTCATCAAGCTAACTGGATATAAACCAAACTATATCTGGATATAAACCAATCAATTACCTGCCACTGGCCGTTCACTAAGTCCTCCAGGGAACAAATCCACATCGTCAGGTGAGGCATAGATTCGTCTAAATCTCGCTATCACTTCATCCGGTATCTCCCGAGATAGATCAGCCCAGGTTTTGGCTTTCTTCAGGTTGCACAGGGCCCGATATTCGTTATAAGATGGGACGCCGTGGTCCCGGGCACGCTGTATGTTTAGGGCGGGCAAGTCAACCCCGGAATGAGGTCGCCCCTTCTCCTCGAACAGATGATTGGTGATTTCGCCTGAGGAATTGAATTTTACACAAAATTAATTTAATAACCATTTCTTACAATTTTTGTTTGGACTTGATTCTTAGAAGCTTAACCTAAATTATATTGGTAGGTAATCTTCTAAAATTAATTGATTCAAACCACCTTGTCACTGAATGAAATACGCTTGGCGGACCGGCGGGGAGGTGGGGGTATGAGGTCATCCGGTAGATCTCGTGGTGAACTGAGGAGAACCTGGGAAATCAAAACAGGAACCATTTTTAAAGTGGTTTGACAGAGGGAACTATAACTGCTAAGGTCTTATCATCTCGAACTGGAAGAGAGAAAGAGGACAGGATAGGAGAAAGCCTGCCATTTCGAGAATGAACCTTATCCCTTCAGGATAAAATCCGCCCCGGGTGGAAATCGAACCCGCGACGTGGCGCTTACAAGGCAGACGCTCCACCTACTAAGCTAACTAGGGTGGCTACAGGAACAATTTTTTTGGAGCTTTGATAGACGGAAATGTAACTACTGAGGTCTTATATCGTCCCGAGGGAAGAGAAAAGAACTGATTCCAACAACGAACCATAACTGTTTGGGATAGATATACATATATTTCGGGGCAAGTCTCACCGGTAACAAACTGGTCCAGATTTTCCATGGGTGTGCCAGCCAAACCTCTCATCATCTCATCAATCATGTTAGGTTTGTATATGAGATCAGGATTGAAGAAGTGATCCCTCAACAGTACATGGCCATCACTCAGGAGTTCGTGGTTTGGACCTGGATATGAAGAAAGTAAAATAAATTATATTACGAAGGGTATACCAAACTATGGGGGTAAACCAAATAATTCGGGATAAATATGCTTCTAACAATATAATTATTATAGGGGACCCAATTAGTCCAGTGGTAACGCGCTTGCTTTCCACGCAGAAGATTTCAGCTTCGATGCCCACCATCAACAAAAATATTGTACCAACTAGTTTTTCGATAGCGATTTCAATCAGGCTGTGTAAGGTTTAATGTTAAGAGGAAACTTTCACCGAATGGAAAGTTCAAGCCCGGAGTTAATATCGCCCAATAGAGGGTAAAACCCTGTCCCTAAAGACCTTAGTGCCAGCCTGTAAACCGAAAAGGTTCGTTCTCGGAACGGCTGGCTTTCTCCTATCCTGTCTTCCTTCTCTCTTCGCTTTCGGGACGATAAGACCTCCGCTGTCACAGTTCCCTCTATCAAAGTATGGTAGGTATAGTATGATGGTTCACCAGTTTTCTTACCTGACAGAGATCTCATGAAGGGCAAACACAAGGGTCGTCCAGTCGTGCGGTTGTACTGAGGGAAGTATGGATCACCGGCTGGGATAGGGATGGGCATACACTCTGGATGAACCGTGATACGGGAGTCACAAGGGCGACAATCCGGGATGGAGGTGAAGAATCCTGGAAGATAAAAATAACAGATGGGACATAACAGATATTATAGGGACGTTAAACAGCGAGTAGACCAGCTTAGTCTGGCTGGGGGACTATAAACAGGGAGTATACCAGCCTGAATTTCATTATCTTTAGGGCGACAATCCGGGATGGAGGTGAAGAATCCTGGAAGATAAAAATAACAGATGGGACATAACAGATATTATAGGGACGTTAAACAGGGAGTAGACCAGCTTAGTCTGGCTGGGGGACTTTAAACAGGGAGTTTACCAGCCTGAATTTCATTATCTTTCTAAAGAAATAGCACAGGTTGAGTGTGAAGGGCATTCACTCGTAAAATTTGTAGCCAAAACCAAATGTCAGCCCAAAGCAATCACCCTACGTTAGGGCTGATTGAGAGGCTGACGAAAAACGCCGACCCCGTCTGTACATGGGAAAAGGCGAAGAAAAATAAGATTTTTGTAAATAAATCTCCAAAATTATACAATAGCATTATTTAAACCTACCTCTATACACAGGTGTGAAGGTGAGGTCATGGTCTATCGTCTGGGCCAGTTGCATGACCATGAGAGAATATCTGTTGCTGAGATGAGATATATCAGCGTGTACCATAGCACTGACTAGACGGGCGGTAGGGAGGGGGGCACCTGAGACTGAGTGTACTCGGGGTGTGGAGATTACTGGGGGAAGAAAAAAATGGGATAGGTTTTTACTCTGTTATTAAAATCTAGGTAATACCTATATTGGTATAAGTAGGGCCATCGGCTATAATAAACGCCCTATATCACTGCGACCTGGTTAAGTCTTTTGCCACTCTCCCTTTGTTTATCTAGAAGAGCCGTAGACTTCTTATGAAGGCCAGGGTTCTTTTAGGACTGATTTCTTTGACTTCTTTTGGTGTTGTGATCATCTTTGAGAAGTATTAGCAGTCGTTTGTGAGAGGCAACACATTCGCACATGATATGTTCTGTCGTCTTTGAAATAAAGGTACTACATGTCCTATTTCGACAGTCTAAATAAAGCACCAATATCTAATATCCAAAAAGAAAAAGTGTTTTCGTTATGCACTCACAATCTTCATACACGGACGGTAATAATCGGGAAAAGGTGGTCATACTCCGGCCATGTTCTGTGTTCACCAGATTGTTACATCGGCCGGATATTGTCCGGAACGGCGAAGTTGGATCGCAAGGTTCAGCCGGACACGATGGTTCATTCTGAAGACGGATGGGCGGTAGAAATCCGGCCTTGTTGAGATCGTCGATAAAGTCGAGACCAATGGGATCGAGGGAATTGTCCAGGAGTGCTTGACGCTTCCAGATACTCGCTGTCACTTCATCAAGCTAACTGGATATAAACCAAACTATATCTGGATATAAACCAATCAATTACCTGCCACAGGCCGTTCACTCAGTCCCCCAGGGAACAAATCCACATCGTCAGGTGAGGCATAGATTCGTCTAAATCTCGCTATCACTTCATCCGGTATCTCCCGAGATAGATCAGCCCAGGTTTTGGCTTTCTTTAGGTTGCACAGGGCCCGGTATTCGTTATAAGATGGAACGCCGTGGTCCCGGGCACGCTGTATGTTTAGGGCGGGCAAGTCAACCCCGGAATGAGGTCGCCCCTTCTCCTCGAACAGATGATTGGTGATTTCGCCTGAGGAATTGAATTTTACACAAAATTAATCTAATAACTATTTCTTACAATTTTTGTTTGGACTTGATTCTTAGAAGCTTAACCTAAATTATATATGTAGGTAATCTTCTAAAATTAATTGATTCAAACCACCTGCTAAAAAATGTTAACGGGAGGCAAGTCTTACCGGTAACAAACTGGTCCAGATTTTCCATGGGTGTGCCAGCCAAACCTCTCATCATCTCATCAATCATGTTAGGTTTGTATATGAGATCAGGATTGAAGAAGTGATCCCTCAACAGTACATGGCCATCACTCAGGAGTTCGTGGTTTGGACCTGGATATGAAGAAAATAAAATAAATTATATTACGAAGGGTATACCAAAATATGGGGGTAAACCAAATAATTCGGGATAAATATGCCTCTAACAATATAATTATTATAGGGGACCCAATTAATCCAGTGGTAACGCGCTTGCTTTTAACGCAGAAGATTTCAGCTTCGATGCCCACCATCAACAAAAATATTGTACCTACTAGTTTTTCGATAGCAAATTTCGATAGCGATTTCAATCAGGCTGTGTAAGGTTTAATGTTAAGAGGAAACTTTCCCCGAATGGAAAGTACAAGCCCGGAGTTAATATCGCCCAATAGAGGGTAAAACCCTGTCCCTAAAGACCTTAGTGCCAGTCTAGTTAGCTTGGAGGGTAGTGAGTCTGCCTTGTAAGCACCAGGTTGCGGGTTCGATTCCCACCCCGGGGGAAACTTCGTTTTCGGAACGGCTGGCTTTCTTCTATCCTGTCCTTCTTTTCCCTTCGCCGATAAAGGTGTGTCCACACATAGTCGCTGGCCGTCGATCAATGTGAATTTATTGTGAATCAACGTCGATTGATCATGTTTGGATGCACTCCGTGGTTTTAAAGTTCCCTGTATCAGACCGGCGGGGAGGTGGGGGTATGAGGTCATCCGGTAGATCTCGTGGTGAACTGAGGAGAACCTGGGAAATCAAAACAGGAACCATTTTTTTAAAGTGGTTTGATAGAGAGAACTGTAACTGCTAAGGTCTTATCGTCCCGAAATCGAAGAGAGAAAGAGGACAGGATAGGAGAAAGCCAGCCATTTCGAGAATGAACCTTATCCCTTCAGGATAAAATCCGCCCCGGGTGGAAATCGAACCCGCGACGTGGCGCTTACAAGACAGACGCTCCACCTACCAAGCTAACTAGGGTGGCTACAGGAACAATTTTTTTGGAGCTTTGATAGACGGAAATGTAACCACTGAGGTCTTATATCGTCCCGAGGGAAGAGAAAAGAACTGATTCCAACAACGAACCATAAATGTTTAGGATAGATATATATTTCGGGAATCGAACCTGTGATCTAGCTGCTTCTTATTGAACATTTTTCCTGACTTGGATCAGGAGATGGAAATAAAACTGTATTTTTTCAGAATATTTTTTATTGACCATTTGCTAAATGACTATCTAACCACTAGGGATGGGATTATATCCACCAAAAAAGAGCCTAAACATAGGTATATGCAATATTCACCATAAAAGTTGCCAAAATATGCAACATAATATGCAAAATCAAATCAAATATTTGTACAATTTTAAAGGGGACTAATTGGTTCTTATCTACTTACGGAAGGAGGTGGTATAGCTCTGAAAGACAAAGAGTCCTCCAGTCCACTAGGTTCCAGTACAAAGTTAGAACACTGCGCCATGCAAATGTCGTCTCGCAGTACTGAATCCTTGCCCGATCAATGTGAATTTATTGTGAATCAACGTCGATTGATCATGTTTGGATGCACTCCGTGGTTTTAAAGTTCCCTGTATCAGAAAAAAAGGCTAGCAAGCTGATTACAGTGATTACTTACCTAGTCTGGGTATGAAAGGTCTCAACAGACTGTGTCCAATACGGTAGGCGGCAGTGGCGAATTCGGTCATGATGTTGGGCTTACAGTTGTCGTTATACGTTGAGGACAATCCGTGACACGAAGCGAGGCGCATTGGGCTCCTAATGTGCGTGAAACAGACAATACAACCGTTCATATTACCTGCCTCGGTGGCGTAGTGGTCAAGACGCTCGCCTAGTAAAGAGGAGGGCGTGGGTTCGATCCCAGCCGAGAGATGGAATTTTATCCTCATTTATATGATGATTTGACCACATTACCTGCCTTGGTGGCGTAGTGGTCAAGACGCTCGCCTAGTAAAGAGGAGGGCGTGGGTTCGATCCCAGCCGAGAGATGGAATTTTATTCTCATTTATATGATGATTTGATCACATAATAATGGAGCTCTAAGAGTTAGGTGGTAAAGTCCGCACAGGAATATATCATAGACCAGCCATTCTTAACCTACGAAGTAAGTCCCACTCCTGAAAAAATTATGATTTGTCCTTTAGCTCCTTTGCCTTGTTCAGTATTCAGTTTGTCTTGAACACCTATTAATTAGAGATGAATTGAATGGGTAGAAGACAATTGAATTACAATATCTCTGACTGAAGAACGTTAAACAGGGAGTAGACCAGCTTAATTAGTCTGGCTGGAGGACTTTGAACAGAGAGGAGACTGGCCTGAAATTTCCCTTCCTAAAGAAATAGAAAAGGTTTTTTTACAAGAGTCTTACCTTCACTAGTAAGCTCCTTTGCCTTGTTCAGTATTCAGTTTGTCTTGAACACCTATTAGAGCTGAAGGTATAGGTAGAAGACAATTGTGAATTACAATATCTCTGACTGAAGAACGTTAAACAGGGAGTAGACCAGCTTAATTAGTCTGTCTGGAGGACTTTGAACAGAGAGGAGACTGGCCTGAAATTTCCCTTCCTAAAGAAATAGAAAAGGTCTTTTACAAGAGTCTTACCTTCACTAGTGCAAATACAACTGGTACAAGGCGAGGGTAGATGGGATTGCCCCACACTGACTTGTACTCCGCCTATATTACAACCCCCATGACTATTCTGTTTCCACATATTGATATTGATTTCAGGGAGGGCGTTACAGGGGACACGCAGGTTAGTGAAGTCGTTGGGCATCTCTAGGACGTTCTGTTGCATGGTTCCTGAGAGACAGAAAGAATAGAATATAGGATATAAGGGGCACGGTTGGTCCAGTGGTAACGCGGTTGCTTGCCAAATCTCAAGTGGTCCGCGAGATTTTTGGTTTATCAATAGTGGTCCGCCAATTCTAAAAGGTTAAGAACCCCTGTCATAGACCTTAGTTATCCTGCTAGAATGAAACTCAAAAGACCCTTTAGTGCTTATTTCTCCTGAAGTAAGTCCAAAAAAACTATTGATTCATATAAAAAATATTAATAACATGAAATAATAATGAGAGCATGAATGCTGTGGTGGTAGATGGTACATGTATATTTTATACAGGGTGCGCTCAAACCCTAGAACCCAACTTCATAGAGTGTTGGTGGGATCGTGGGATGCCCTTATCCTAGATATCCCTACTTTGTAATGGAATTGGCATTTGGGCGGGACTCAAGCTGTGCAAGTGTGGCCGGACACGGAAAGTATAAGTACGTAATGCTCCATCAAAAAAACTATTGATTCATATAAAAAATATTAATAACATGAAATAATAATGAGAGCATGAATGCTGTGGTGGTAGATGGTACATGTAGACAGGGTAAGCTCAAACCCTAGATCCCAACTTCATAGAGTGTTGTTGGGATCGTGGGATGCCCTTATCCTAGATATCCCTACTTTGTAATGGAATTGGCATTTGGGTGGGACTCCAGCTGTGCAAGTGGCCGGACACGGAAAGTATAAGTACGTAATGCTCCACCTTCTGCCAGACACGGTAAACCTGACACGATAAAAAAAAAAGTTTGATAGAGGTCCCGAAATGGAAGAAAGAAAGGATAGGAGAAAGCCAGCCGTTCCGAGAACGGACCTCATTTGCGCTAGCCTAGGTCGCGGGCTCGATTTCCGCCCAGGACGGATTTTATCTTGAAGGTTCGTTCTCGGAACAGCTGGCTTTCTCCTATCTTGTCTTGCTTCTCTCTTCGATTTCGGGACTATCCCTCTATCAAACCTCTTAAAAAAAGAAGTCCATGCTCAAAACCTTTGAAAATAAAATGCGTAGTGATCTATGTTGATAGGTAAGATAGATATAGATATATTTTACAACTATACAAGTAGAAAAAGTATTTACGACTTACGACTTAAAATGACAGTAATGAAAAATCGAATGTAAAACCTTTGAAAATAAAATGCGTAGTGATCTATGTTGATAGGTAAGATAGATATAGATATATTTTACAACTATACAAGTAGAAAAAGTACTTACGACTTAAAATGACAGTAATGAAAAATCGAATGTAAATATATATGGGGTAACTATGATATCGAACTGAAAGGTTAATGGTAAATTTAAATCTCTCATTAGGAGCTTACTTAATATACTAAAATCTAAAATGGCGCTTTTTTTTAATATATTATGTAATTTTATTATTCTAAAATTATTTAAATGCAGTACAGTACCTACGTACTTTTTTTTGAACATTTTTGACTCTTCTCCTTTCTCTATTTCCCTCCTTGCTTCCTTTCACACTCTTTATTTATCACATATCTCTTCTACTCACTCTTTCACTCTCCCTTTCCTTCCTCCTCTACAGAAAACACATAATATACCTACACCGGAAAAAAATCCTTAAATTCAAATCCAAGGAGTTCTGTTTGTTTAAAAATCGCTAGATTTAATTAAATCCTTAGTACTTAAGGAGTGTGCTTTAATAGGGAAGGCATACTGACATGAAATAGCAGCTCTGATATAGCCCACAGAATTGACTCCTTAGATTCCTTAGAATCATAAACCTTGGATCAGAGACAATATTATACAGCGCCTTAAATACAGAGAATTTTCCTTGATTTCCAAGGCGGACTTTTTTTAGCGTACAAAAACATCAATTTCAAGAATAGCTATACAACACTATCAAATATGAAAAGAAATGTTTAAACAAAAAATAAATATTTACAAATACCTACAAATAAATCAGCTTATGGGGACGTGATTTTTAAATTAGTTAAAATACAAAATTAAAGCAGAAATATAATTTCACAAAATACTCATGGTTTAATAATTCACAAGTTTCGGCGACTTAAAACTACTTTTGATTTCTCATTGGTACTTAAATTACTCTTATTACCTACTCTTAAATTACTCTTTCCCTGTAAGTACTATTATAGGTATATCTACCTACCTACTTATAGTACTACATATACATCATAGGTAGGTATGCACTTTTTATCAATGGACCTACCTTTCAATGAAATTACACGGTAACAAAATGAACCTTTTTCATTCGTACAGGGTAGTATGAAAGGTCTCAACAGACTGTGTCCAATACGGTACGCGGCAGTGGCGAATTCGGTCATGATGTTGGGCTTACAGTTGTCGTTATATCCCTTGTAGTAACCAGTGGGGGACAGTTTCAGTCCGTAGAGGTTGACAGCGTTCAGACCTGTAATAAGAATAGCCTTATTTATTATGTTCCCTTATAACTTCTTCTTCTTCTAGTCTTGACCACTACAACCCCGAGACAACCCGTTGTACACATTATTTTGCAGTAGGGAATGGTATATAAACTGTCCAAGTAGGCCATACCGCGCCTCCTCGTCACATTACTTTAACTTCGGGATGGGTACTTGAGTAGTCATAGTCACCCGATACCAGATACGCGCCTCCGCGTTACTTAACCCAAGTGATCTACAAGTTATAGCCTTATCTAAGGGACTTCTTACTTAAGTGACTTGTTCTTACTTGAGTGACCTCATCAGCTCTCGTGTAGCATACTCGTAGAAGATAGAGTTATTGGACAGTCTCAATGCTTCAGCAGTCGGTTTACTGAATGCAGCAGCAATCCCTGTGGGTGAAGCAGGATCCACGGAAATTCCTGTGAAAACCAAAACAGAAATACATGAACAAAATTACACATTCCATAGTAAAATATGGTATGGTTTCTTCAAATTAAATTGATCCCAAGGGCAAGGAAAACCTAGACTCTGAGCTGATTCCTCCTCTGTCGACACAAACTTTAGCTATCACGCTAATGTTTTAGACGAGGAGGATTCAGGTAAACTTTACTTAGGTACATCTACCACACAGACCACATGCGTCCAATGTAGCAGTTGTTTCATTGCTACGAAATAAAAACGGCGGTGAAACACTCATCTTTTAAAACCCAACCAACCCAACCTTAAATAAAGTTAATCGAAAACCGGGACCTCCGGAGAGCAAGCCTAATGTGATACCCACTCGGCCACGGAGGCACTTAATAGAATAAAATAATTTATTACTAATTGATATAAGAAGTGCTTATGAATACGTCTCAAATAGGAGTAAAAGCGTCCCTTTACTTCAGCAGTAGGTTACTATTATGTATTTATTAATGTAGTTTTTTTTTTTAGATAATGTTGAGGATGAAATTCCATACCTTGACTGGGATTGAACCCACGCCCTCCTGTTTACCAGGCGAGAGTCTTGACCACTACAACCCCGAGACAACCCGTTGTACACATTATTTTACAGTAGGGAATGGTATATAAACTGTCCAAGTAGGCCATACCGCGCCTCCTCTTCACATTACTTTAACTTCGGGACGGGTACTTGAGTAGTCATAGTCACCCGATACCAGATACGCGCCTCCGCGTTACTTAACCCAAGTGATCTACAAGTTAGAGCCTTATCTAAGGGACTTCTTACTTAAGTGACTTGTTCTTACTTGAGTGACCTCATCAGCTCTCGTGTAGCATACTCGTAGAAGATAGAGTTATTGGACAGTCTCAATGCTTCAGCAGTCGGTTTACTGAATGCAGCAGCAATCCCTGTGGGTGAAGCAGGATCCACGGAAATTCCTGTGAAAACCAAAACAGAAATACATGAACAAATTACAAATTCCATAGTTTCTTCAAATTAAATATTGATCCCAAGGGCAAGGAAAACCTAGACTCTGAGCTGATTCCTCCTCTGTCGACACAAACTTTAGCTATCGCGCTAATGTTTTAGACGAGGAGGATTCAGGTTTAGACTTTACTTAGGTACATTGTGCTTGTGATGAATAAAGTTGATACAGAACCTTCGGGGGTGTGCGAAAAAAAAAAAAAAAAAAATGTGTAATGGCGGACCAAGGAATAACCAAAGCGAATTTTGATGGCTTATCAGTGCAGTACAGTCCAAAAAGGTGTTCAATTTTGACCTCAAAGTACTGAAGTACTGATTTTTTCTTCTTCTTCTTCTTCAAGCCAAATTTCACGTCACAAACGTGTTGTATAAATAGGATATAGGATAGTTACTTACGGAATGAATTGTACTCCAGTGATTGTCTGTGTTTGATATATTCCCTAGCTCTCTCTCCTTCTCTCTCCCTCCCTCTCTCTCTCTCTCATGTCAAAATTACGTCATTAACGTGGTCTGTAAATAGGATTTTTCCCCCTTTAAAAAAAAAAAAAAAAAAAAAAAAAAAAAAAAAAAAAAAAAAAACAATGGTAGGTAGGTAATGCCGATGCGGAGCAGTAGCAGACAGACTTAAGATTTCCCCATCTGATTCTTATTTGGTGGAGTGCTTAAAGATTTCAGAATTTTAGAAGGGTCCTTTCAAAGATTTCGTGCGAGTTCTTCAGTTTGAGGGGACACTCAAAGGGCCTGTGCCCCTATATCTTCACAAGAGTCCCAAAAACTTAGCTTAGACTAGGTACAAGGGCAAAGGAACATTTTAGAAGAGAAAAATAAAATGTTTTATTACTTCTTCTTATTCAATACCAACTTTCTTCAATCATTCTTCAAACAACCCCCACTATCCTTAGAATTAATAATAATAGTGCTTATTTATACTGCTCGCATAGGACTGAAAAGTCCCGTTACTCCAGTAGGCTACTACTATTACTGTGGTCAAATTCTCAAATTACATTGAGGATAAAATTCCATACCTCGGCTGGGATTGAACCCACGCCCTCCTGTTTACCAGGCGGGTGTCTTGACTACTATACCACCGAGGCAGGATAAAGATAAGTTAGATATATTATTTCCCAGTAAAAGAGACGAGAAGTTTTCTCACCTAATAGTCTAGGCATACCTTGTTTATCCTGCCAGAATGAGACTGAAAAGTCCCTTTACTCCCGCAGTCTAAACAAGGTCTTATATATTTCATAGGTATAGGAAAATATATTTCATACTTACGGAATGAATTGTACTCCAGGGATTGTCTATGTTTGATATCTTCCCTAGCTCTCTGTAGAGCCTGATCAATCACGTCCTTGGTAACGATAGGCAGAGAGGGCTGACTGGAACTTTGCCACAGGGTGAGATTCAGGCGGGAGAAATGAGAACAGCTGATTGGTGAATTCCTGTGGGGGAGAGGGAAGAGATGGTGTGAAAAGGGTTAAAGAAGGAAATAAAGTTCGAATAAGAAATAAAAGAAATTTCCATTGTGTTAGGCCTACAAAAGTGGTAGTCACAAATGCCGTTCTAGAACGGTAAAGATCCTTACTCAATACTCCTCGATGAATTTTATGACTTGGACTCAAACCACCAACCTTCAGATCCAACGTACCTAAACTACTACACCACTGAGGTTGGCCAAAAAGATGCATAAAAGGATGTACCCGACTCTGTAACCGAGTAGGTATCACTCTATCCTTACACGCTGGAGGTTCCGGGTTCAACTAACGGCATATTGGAAAAAAAAGAAAGAAAAAAAAATCAGCTATTGTGCTAAATTTCAAAATACAGTCTTCACCCAAAGGTCAGGGTAGTCAGTTTACTTACAGGTAAGAATCGGCCTGTAGGAATGACTTGGGCTGAATGTTTTGCAAGGCGGGGATATTCTCACACAATATTGAACTCAATGAGGTTTGACGAATGGAGTTCAGTTGATCTGAAAACGAGAAATCAAATCAATATATTAAAAAAAAAAGATTGTACTTCAGCACCGCTTTTGCATTACTTAAGCGTCTTAGGCGCATTCTTTTACATGCATGCATATCTAAGAACGAAAATGTTTGGTTTGAAAATTTCCGCCCTGGCCAAGATTCGAACCAAGCACCTCCGGGTTGAGAGTCAGTGCTCTTGACCACTCGGCCACAGAGGTGGGCACTCGGCCACAAAGGTGGGCAATACAATTATTTAAATCAAGTTTTTTCAATTTCCAGCGGCACCGGAGGAGATTTTCTCAATACTTACCCCGGGAGAAGGAAGTAGGTGGAAAAAAAAAAAAAAAATAAAATCAATATATTAAAAAAAAAAAAAAAATGTACTTCAGCACCGCTTTTGCATTACTTAAGCGTCTTAGGCGCATTCTTTTACATCCATGCATATCTAAGAACGGAAAAGTTTGGTTTGAAAATTTCCGCCCTGGCCAAGATTCGAACCAAGCGCCTCCGGGTTGGGAGTCAGTGCTCTTGACCAGTCGGCCACAGAGGTGGGCACTCAGGCACAAAGGTGGGCAATACATTTATTTAAATCAAGTTTTTCAATTTCCAGCGGCACCGGTGGAGATTTCCTCAATACTTACCCCGGGAGAAGGAAGTCGGTGGGAAATCGTTCTCGTACCAAAACCTATCGCTATCTTTGAGCACGGAGAACTGTCTGGCCAGCAGACAAGAGAAGGTGATACCCAGTGCAGATCCTGGCTCTGAGTTTTCCAGTAGACCTCCTATGAGCAGGTCTACATTGTCGATATTCCTGGAAAAAGAAAAATAGAAACATTTTAGAGCCCGTTCCTACGTGTGAGTTTTTTCACATGATTTTTTTTCGAATGTCCTGTAGCCCTTTAGGCAATGCAATTTGAATGAGAGTGTTCCCACTATACTTAATAATCGCAAGATGGGCATCCATCTTATGGTGGCGGAAGTACCTCTTGACGGGATTTAAAACCATCCCAGAAACCATACCTAGGCTCCTACTACGTCCAAGATGGAAAAGAACAGATTATACCTATGTCCCATTCAAATAAATGCTCGGTCAACACAAGAGCAAGTAAAAAAAAAAAAAAAAATGGTCTATAAATTAGGAAAGTCAATTTGGGATTAAAACCCGGGACCTTCCACTTACTTGTAAGTTTCTCTCAGTACGTTCTGGTTACGCAGGGGAACATTGACAAACACATCCTCTACATCTTGAGAGGAACAGAACTCGGCCCAGGTTGAATATTTGGCTACCTGCGCTTTCCGTGACTCTTCGATCAATCTGCTCACTGAAACACATTTCAGATGAAAAAATTAAATTAATAGAAATTAAAATTAATAGTAGATTTAATCCTGAAAGTGTCAAAACTACTTGAACGACTATAAAGCAACCAAAACTGGAGTAGTGCATATAACATATAACCCAGGTGTTGAAGAGCAATGAGCACCACTAAAAATAATACAATATAGATAGATCTATGTAGGCCGCGGGTTCGATTCCCGTCCGGGACGGATTTCATCCTAAATAGATAAGGTTCATTTTCGGAACGACTGGCTCTCTCTCTATGCTGTCTTCCTTCTTTCTTCGCTTTCGGGACGACAAGACCTCGGCAGTTACAGTTCTCTCTATATGGCCAGCAGACAAGAGAAGGTGATACCCAGTGCAGATCCTGGCTCTGAGTTTTCCAGTAGACCTCCTATGAGCAGGTCTACATTGTCGATATTCCTGGAAGAAGAAAAACAGAAACATTTTAGAGTCTACGTGTGAGTTTTTTCACATGATTTTTTTTTTCGAATGTTCTGTAGCCCTTTAGGCAATGTAATTTGAATGAGAGTGTTCCCACTACACTTAATAATCGCAAGATGGGCATCCGTCTAATGGTGGCGGAAGTACCTCTTGGCGGGATTTGAAACCATCCCAGAAACCATACTTAGGCTCCTACTACGTCCAAGATGGAAAAGAACAGATTATACCTATGTATGTCCCATGTCCCATTCAAATAAATGCTCGGTCAACACAAGAGCAAGTAAAAAAAAAAAAAAAATAGTCTATAAATTAGGTAAGTCAA
>NW_007377971.1:127322-131518 GCF_000475195.1 Diaphorina citri | reverse complement strand
TACCAACCTACCTTCTCGTAATTTTGTACCTATATAATATCTATACGTATTACCTACATCGGTGAGTTGCAAGTAGCTATTAGTTGCCCATTTGAAAATGTAAAGGGAAAAAGTAGGTACCATGGCAAAAATCCTGTTGGATACAAACACAGAGCAGCAGAATACAAAATTTAAAAAATAGGAAAAAAAAGAAAATAATGAACGTAAGTACTTCTTTTTTTTACCTGAGGTTTTTGTTCCATTTCAATTTCGTTCTGTTTTCCAACTTCAGTCTGTGGACTGAAACAGTGGTACATAGCAATAGGATGTTACAAAAGTTACACTTCTTCCTCTTTTTTGGTTCGAAATCTCCTCATAAATTGGCCTATAGTTACCTACCTTAATAAACCTTTGTTATTATAAGTGGGACACTAGGACACTTACCTACATCTACATACCTATATGTATACCTCCTAAAAAACTGCCTATATACAGTTCTGGACGATCTAAAGCTACTAACACAGATCTTATTTGAGGGTGAATACCTAATATTCTCCAGTAGGTTTATTATACCTATGTAGGTAAGTATAGGTAAATACATAAATATTTACCTATTTATGTATAAGTAGGTAGGTAATATTGTTTGCTTATACCTACCTCTTTACCTCGGGAATTTCATGTTTCCCAAATTACAAGCAGAGAGCTCAGCTGAGGTAGAAGAATATGTTTAACTTAATGTTTTCGAAAATTTCTGTTACCTACTTTCGTGTTTTTCTTCGATACCTAGGTATTTCTGTTCATTCAAGTGAAATACGAAAAGTTCTTTCAGTTTCCTCTCTACCAATCTACTTTCTGCTCTCCCAAAATTTCTCTCTCCCAAAATTTACTTAATTCTCTTCTTTTCCTGGTAAACAGGAGGGCGTGGGTTCAATCCCAGCTGAGGTATGGAATTTTATCCTCAATATAATTTGAGAATTTGACCACAATAATAGTAGTAGCCTACTGCTGGAGTAAAGGGACTTTTCAGTCCTATGCGAGCAGTATAAATAAGCACTATTATTATTAAATAGTAGTAGCCTACTGCTGGAGTAAAGGGACTTTTCAGTCCTATGCGAGCAGTATAAATAAGCACTATTATTATTATTATTACTTTACTTTCCGTGTCCGCTTTGACCAATAATCGTGTCAGATACTCCTCTTCCAATATTCTGCAACTTGGATCGCCGCATCATTTACTAGCAGTAGGTCTTGTTCATTGCAGGTAGCACCTTCGTTTGGGCCCGCCTAGTTATCTTCCAAGGTAAGTCCTAGGTCTTGGGTTTGATTTCCACCAGAGTCAATTTAGTTACTTTGGAAGGCAAGAGCGATCAATTACCACTTGGCTAGAACTTTGCCCTGAGCAGATAAGGGCTGGCTTTCTCCTAACCTTCTCTCTTCGATTTGGGGACGATAAGGCCTCCCTTTTTACAGATCCCTGTCTCAAATCTATCCCCCTCCTGAGCAGATAAGGGCTGGCTTTCTCCTAACCTTCTCTCTTCGATTTGGGGACGATAAGGCCTCCCTTTTTACAGATCCCTGTCTCAGATCTATCCCTCCTTCTCTCTCTCTCTCTCTGTCCGTCTGTCTGTCTCTCTCTCTCTCTATCCAAAACTATTATTGAGAATAAATATCGCATTAATCATTGGTTTCGGTTTCAGCAGGTGGCCTAGACGAAACAATTACCGCTTGGCTAGAACTTTGCCCTGAGCAGATAAGGGCTGGCTTTCTCCTATCCTTCTCTCTTCGATTTGGGGACGATAAGGCCTCCCTTCTTACAGATCCCTGTCTCAGATCTATCGCTCGATTTCCGCCCGGGACGGATTTTATCTTGAAGGTTCGTTCTCGGAACAGCTGGCTTTCTCCTATCTTGTCTTGCTTCTCTCTTCTATTTTGTTTATTTCATTTTTATCTTGACCTGTGTAAACAATAACCTATATTGATATACATTAAATAAATATTTGATTTGATTTGACTATCCCTCTATCAAACCTCTTAAAAAAGAACACAAAATACACATGGTTCAATAATTCACAAGTTTCGGCGACTTAAAACTACTTTTGATTTCTTTCATTGGTACTTAAATTACTCTTATACCTACATCCTGTAAGTACTATTATAGAGGTAGATCTACCTACTTATAGTACTACATATGGATAGGTAGGTACCGACTACTCACTTAGGTAGGTATGCACGTTTTATCAATGGGCCTACCTTTCAATGAAACCACACGGTAAAGAAATGAACCTTTTCATTCGCACAGGGTATAAAATAATGCCATAATCAGCGAACTTGAAATGATGGATAACTAATAGGTACCTACATAGGTTAATTAGAATGTTAGATTAAAGCTTCTTGGTAAATACGTAAATTATCTGGTTTAAGTGGCCCGTTTTCCTTATGGCTTCCTTGCATGTGGCTGGGTTTTCGTTTTCTTCTCCCTCAATTTCCGTCATAGCACAGGAAGGAAAGTATTGTACCTATCTAGGTAATCGGCTGATTTTTTTCACTACTCCCTCCTCTACAGAAAACACATAATATACCTACACCGGAAAAAATCCGCCTTAAATTCAAATCCAAGGAGTTCTGCTTGTTTAAAAATCGCTAGATTTAATTAAATCCTTAGTATTTAAGGAGTGTGCTTTAATAGGGAAGGCATACTGACATGAAATAGCAGCTCTGATATAGCCCACAGAATTGGCTCCTTAGATTCCTTCATAAACCTTGGATCAGAGACAATATCATACAGCGCCTTAAATACAGAGAATTTTCCTTGATTTCCAAGGCGGACTTTTCTCAGCGTACAAAAACATCAATTTCAAGAATAGGTATACAACACTATCAAATATGAAAAGAAATGTTTAAACAAAAAATATTTACAAATACCTACAAATAATCAGCTATATGGGGCCGTGATTTTTAAATTAGTTAAAATACACACACATTTAAAACAAAATTAAGAGAAATACAATTTCACAAAATACACATGGTTCAATAATTCACAAGTTTCGGCGACTTAAAACTACTTTTGATTTCTTTCATTGGTACTTAAATTACTCTTATTACTCTTAAATTACTCTTTTCCTGTAAGTACTATTATAGGTAGATCTACCTACTTATATAAATAGTACTACATATGCATAGGTAGGGACCGACTACTCACTTCGGTAGGTATGCAATTTTTATCAATGGGCCTACCTTTCAATGAAACCACACGGTAACGAAATGAACCTTTTCATTCGTACAGGGTATAAAATAATGCCATAATCAGCGAACTTGAAATGATAGATAACTAATAGGTAGGTACCTACATAGGTTTTAGAATGTTAGATTAAAGCTTCTTGGTAAACTCGCTATCACTTCATCAAGCTAACTGGATATAAACCAAACTATATCTGGATATAAACCAATCAATTACCTGCCACAGGCCGTTCACTAAGTCCTCCAGGGAACAAATCCACATCGTCAGGTGAGGCATAGATACGTCTAAGTCTCGCTATCACTTCATCAAGCTAACTTGATATAAACCAATCAATCACCTGCCACAGGCCGTTCACTAAGTCCTCCAGGGAACAAATCCACATCGTCAGGTGAGGCATAGATTCGTCTAAGTCTCGCTATCACTTCATCAAGCTGACTGGATATAAACCAAACTATATCTGGATATAACCAATCAATTACCTGCCACGGGTCGTTCACTCAGTCCCCCAGGGAACAAGTCCACATCGTCAGGTGAGGCATAGATACGTCTAAACCTCACTATCACTAACTTCATCAAGCTATCTGGATATAAACCAAACTATTGGGAGATAGACCATATGGATATAAACCAATCAATTACCTGCCACTGGCTGTTCACTAAGTCCTCCAGGGAACAAATCCACATCGTCAGGTGAGGCATAGATACGTCTAAGTCTCGCTATCACTTCATCAAGCTAACTTGATATAAACCAATCAATCACCTGCCACAGGCCGTTCACTAAGTCCTCCAGGGAACAAATCCACATCGTCAGGTGAGGCATAGATTCGTCTAAATCTCGCTATCACTAACTTCATCAAGCTAACTGGATATAAACCAAACTATATCTGGATATAAACCAATCAATTAACTGCCACTGGCTGTTCACTAAGTCCTCCAGGGAACAAATCCACATCGTCAGGTGAGGCATAGATTCGTCTAA
>NW_007377971.1:23966-126768 GCF_000475195.1 Diaphorina citri | reverse complement strand
AAAAGACTATGTCCCTTGAAATTTTGGTGCCTCACGTAGGTTTTGTACTAGTTAGCTGCAACTAAGTGTTATTTAAGTGTAACTAGCTGCCGGTCGCTGATACACACCTGTGTGGAAATAGCCGCTTCCCTTTTCTTCCCTGTCCCTATCTTCTTTCGGTCGGCAAGGCTTTTTGCTTCAAAGTGGGGCCCACACCTTTAGCTTTGGCGTGGGACCAAACACGAATTGTTCCGTCTTGAGTGTGGGAGGTTCGATTGGTCCGACCGGTGATTCCAGAAATCCCTGTCCCAAAATGGGAGAATAACCCGGCATATAATTGAGGCCCGAACTTTGAAAGGTAAGCCACTTTCAAAGGAGAATTGTAAGTTTGAATGTGTCGGACTAACTTTTAGCGATAGCTTTTTGATCAACCATGTTATAAAAACAACTACCACCCGTAGCCTTCGACTTTAGAAGACGCACCTTTCGTCTCGCGCAATGGTGACCTGATTTAACCCAGGGGATATTATTAATATAACAATCCTTCGTAATAAATAGGCTTAATAAACCAAATGGGGTATCATAACCATATGGGAAGCATTAATATTTAAATAAAATGAAAGAAGTTATAGGTCCCAGGTTTGGTGCTTGAGGACTCGACTACCGGTACAAAGGCTAGCAAGCTGATTACAGTGATTACTTACCTAGTCTGGGTATGAAAGGTCTCAACAGACTGTGTCCAATACGGTAGGCGGCAGTGGCGAATTCGGTCATGATGTTGGGCTTACAGTTGTCGTTATACCCCTTGTAGTAACCAGTGGGGGACAGTTTCAGTCCGTAGAGGTTGACAGCGTTCAGACCTGTAATAAGAATAGCCTTATTTATTATGTTCCCTTATAACTTCTTCTTCTTCTTCAAATTACATTGAGGATAAAATTCCATACCTCGGCTGGGATTGAACCCACGCCCTCCTGTTTACCAGGCGAGCGTCTTGACCACTACACCACCGAGGCAGGATAAAGATAAGTTAGATATATTATTTCCCAGTAAAAGAGACGAGAAGTTTTCTCACCTAATAGTCTAGGTAGGAACTCATTGTAGACAATATGCTGCCATTGTCCCACCATGATCCTTCTCGCGTGTTGAAATAGTTGTTCATCGTTCCAATGAGGGTTAATCTGAACCAGTTGTTCCGCTAGTCGGTTGTGTTCTCGCATCAAGATCGTGTGCATAGCTGCGAACATAGAGAAAAGCATTAGGTTGTGCGTTCGATTTCCGCCCGGTGACGACTGTCTAGCAAGGGGACGTTAAACAGAGAGTAGACTAGCGTCTGGCTGTGGGACTATAAACAGGGAGAAGAACAGCTAACCCTAACCAGCCTGGCTAGCTGATAGTTTCAAAGGGTTCTCTCTGCTTGAAAAGAACAAGCATAAGTGCTCACGATGGTTGACTACGGTTCAGGACGAGGCAATTAAACATGGCTAGAGACCATCACCCTGGTGTATGTCTAATAGAAGAGATATTTTTTCTATTTTGTCATCACCTTTCGGCTAGGGCTAAAGCCGCTACAACAACAACAACAACGACAACAACAAGAAACATCTCGAATATGTTGGGCAGAAGGTATTTCCTATTTATGGTGACGTTTACCCTGCCCAATGTTGCTTAATCTAAGTGTTCTAATTACCTGTAAGTCCGGGCTGTTCTGAGGCTCTTCCTTCGCCAGCAACGAAGCAATATCTCGACCTACATTCAGGATGTGTTGGCGTATTCGGCAGAAGGTCTTTCCTACCGGGCATTAGAGTGACGTTAGCGTTGAGCCTAATGTTTACCTTGTCCAATGTTGCTTAACCTAAGTGTTCTAATTACCTGTAAGGCCAGGCTGTTCTGAAGCCCTTCCATCGCCAGCAACGAAGCAATATCTCGACCTACACTCAGGATGTGTGGGTGTGTTCGGCCGAAGGTCTTTCCTACCGGGCATTAGAGTGACGTTTAGCCTAATGTTTACCTTGTCCAATGTTGCTTAACCTAAGTGTTCTAATTACCTGTAAGGCCGGGCTGTTCTGAAGCCCTTCCATCGCCAGCAACGAAGCAATATCTCGACCTACATTCAGGATGTGTAGGTGTGTTCGGCCGAAGGTCTTTCCTACCGGGCATTAGAGTGACGTTTAGCCTAATGTTTACCTTGTCCAATGTTGCTTAACCTAAGTGTTCTAATTACCTGTAAGGCCGGGCTGTTCTGAAGCCCTTCCATCGCCAGCAACGAAGCAATATCTCGACCTACATTCAGGATGTGTAGGTGTGTTCGGCAGGAGGTCCTTCCTACCGGGCATTAAGGTAACATTTAGCTTGCCATCGTAAGAACGGAGGTCTTTGGCTTGACAGGCGTGCTCTCCGTAAATGAGGGAACCGTCTAGGTAGGCTGAGTTCTGGTTGATTTGCTCCCGAGGGCCGAAACCTTGTTGACCTGATGGAATACAATCGAATTAAGAAAAATAGTTAATTAAAGAAGCTGCAATAAATATCTAAAATAAAAAAAAAAGTTAGAATAAAGGGGAAAAAAAAAAAAAAAAAAAAAAAAAAAAAAAAAAATCAGCTATTGTGCTAAATAGAACTACTATTTGGTAGAACCTATATGGGTGTTTTAACCAGATTATAAATAAAAAAATAGAAAAGAGGAAAAAAATATACCCACAGATTGAATTTTTGAATGTTCAAGGCGTGTTCTCCGTATATGAGGGAACCGTCTAGGTAGGCTGAGTTCTGGTTGATTTGTTCGCGAGGGCCGAAACCTTGTTGACCTGATGGAATACAATCGAATTAAGAAAAATAGTTAATTAAAGAAGCTCCAATAAATATCTAAAAAAATAATAAAATAAATAGAATATCATCAAAATAGAAAGTAATCACTAATCTAAAGAGCTATACTAGCCAGAATAGATAGCTTGGTTGGTAGCGCGTCTGCCTTGAAAGTGATATGTCGCTGGTCCGATTTCCGTCCAGGGCGGATTTTATCCTAAACCGAAAAGGTTTGTTCTCGGAACGGCTGGCTTTCTCCTATCCTGTCTTCCTTCTCTCTTCGCTTTCGGGACGATAAGACCTCCGCTGTCACAGTTCCCTCTATCAAAGTATGGTAGGTATAGTATGATGGTTCACCAGTTTTCTTACCTGACAGAGATCTCATGAAGGGCAAACACAAGGGTCGTCCAGTCGTGCGGTTGTACTGAGGGAAGTATGGATCACCGGCTGGGATAGGGATGGGCATACACTCTGGATGAACCGTGATACGGGAGTCACAAGGGCGACAATCCGGGATGGAGGTGAAGAATCCTGGAAGATAAAAATAACAGATGGGACATAACAGATATTATAGGGACGTTAAACAGCGAGTAGACCAGCTTAGTCTGGCTGGGGGACTATAAACAGGGAGTATACCAGCCTGAATTTCATTATCTTTCTAAAGAAATAGCAAAGGTTGAGTGCGAAAGGCATTCACTCGTAAAATTTGTAGCCAAAACCAAATGTCAGCCCAAAGCAATCACCCTAAGTTAGGGCTGATTGAGAGGCTGACGAAAAACGCCGACCCCGTCTGTACATGGGAAAAGGCGAAGAAAAATAAGATTTTTGTAAATAAATCTCCAAAATTATACAATAGCATTATTTAAACCTACCTCTATACACAGGTGTGAAGGTGAGGTCATGGTCTATCGTCTGGGCCAGTTGCATGACCATGAGAGAATATCTGTTGCTGAGATGAGAGATATCAGCGTGTACCATAGCACTGACTAGACGGGCGGTAGGGAGAGGTGCACCTGAGACTGAGTGCACTCGGGGTGTGGAGATTACTGGGGGGGAGAAAAAAAATGGAATGTTTTTCCTCTGTTATTATTTATTTTTTTCAATGTATAGTCCAAAATAGCGGAACTTTAGTCCGGAATAACGGCGGAACCGTGTCTTCTGGAAACAGGACCCAAAGATATTTTTGATCTACATAATTTATCGAATCTATGTGCTAAGTTCGAGCGAGTTTGACTGAAATTTAAAGGCCTGGGAATTGCGAACTCTTTTTTAACTTTTTCAAAGATTTGGCGATAAATAGCGGCCGAACCGTACACTTCTCGAGTTTCGGCCCGCGGACACTTTTGATCGTCATAAATTATGGAAGCTGTCTGCAAAATTAGAGCGGCTTGTGGCTAAAGGTAAAGTCTAGAGAAGCGCTAGTTCCTTTTAAGCTTTTTCTCTGTATAGCCCCAAATAGCGGAACTTTGGTCCGGAAGACGGGCAAACCGTACCTTCTGGACATTTGCTTTTACAGTTACATTTACATAACTCTGTCAAACGTCTTTAAAAAAAAAAAAACTATAAGCGCTAGGCCGCGGGTTCGATTCCCGCCCGGGGCGGATTTTATCTTGATGGGGATAATGTTCGTTCTCGGAACGGCTGGCTTTCTCCTATCCTGTCTTCCTTCTTTCATCAATTTCGGGACGATAAGACCTTGGCAGTTACAGTTCCCTCTGTCAAACCTCTTAAAAAGAAAAGGTCAGTTTGCTATGTACTCACAATCTTCATACACAGACGGTAACAGTCGGGAGAAAGTTGTCATACTCCGGCCATGTTCTGTGTTCACCAGGTTATTACATCGGCCGGATATTGTCCGGAACGGCGAAGTTGGATCACACGGTTCAGCCGGACACGATGGCTCATTCTGAAGACGGATGGGCGGTAGAAATCCGGCCTTGTTGAGATCGTCGATAAAGTTGAATATTTGGCTACCTGCGCTTTCCGTGACTCTTCGATCAATCTGCTCACTGAAACACATTTCAGATGAAAAAATTAAATTAATAGTAGATTTATTCCTGAAGGAGTCAAAACTACTTGAACGACTATAAAGCAACCAAAACTGGAGTAGTGTATACAACCCAAGTGTTGAAGAGCAATGAGCACCACTAAAAAATAATGCAATATAGATAGATCTATGTAGGTCGCGGGTTCGATTCCCGTCCGGGACGGATTTCATCCTAAATAGATGTGGTTCATTTTCGGAACGGCTGGCTTTCTCTCTATCCTGTCTTCCTTGTCTCTTCGCTTTGGGGACGACAAGTCCTTGGCAGTTACAGTTCTCTCTATCAAACCTCTAAATAATGCACCAGCTTCCAAAGGATCACTCAAGTTCGCCAACGTTGCGAGTGGTCGGTATCTGGATGGGTGACCATCTGGCCAATCGACGCATCACTATAGGGTTCCATAAGTTTAAGCCTTTATAGGAATCGTAGGCAGTAAGTGATCGATTCCTTTTTGTCTGCTCTTCCATAAAAAAATAACAATAAATTGTCGACGCATTACTATAGGGTTCCATAAGTTTAAGCCTTTATAGGAATCGTAGGCAGTAAGTGATCGATTCCTTTTTGTCTGCTCTTCCTTTTTGTCTGCCATAAAAAAATAACAATAAATTGATTTTTTTTTCTGTGAAAATTTCTTAATATTTTCGACAGACTTACTTTGGTCTGGTGATATGTTGGGTTTCTCAGATTGCTCTTGAAGAATTAAATTCACGGATTCCAGTAGATCGTCGACATCAACATTCTGAAACATAACATCAAACATTTTGTTCAAAAAAGACAAATATTTAGGAAGCCAGCCTTAAATCTTACCTCTCCAATGAGCACGGGTAAATATTCGTCGTACGTGACATGCTGGATTTGCGCGATGACAATACTGCGCGCCTCCTCAGACAAAACACCTTCTGACCAATCAGGATTCACGCACTACCATCACGTCACGTCAGGTGAGCTCACGTGGTGATAGTGTGTTTCTACCTTAAATCTTACCTCTCCAATGAGCACGGGTAAATATTCGTCGTACGTGACATGCTGGATTTGCGCGATGACAATACTGCGCGCCTCCTCAGACAAAACACCTTCTGACCAATCAGGATTCACGCACTACCATCACGTCACGTCAGGTGAGCTCACGTGGTGATAGTGTGTTTCTACCTTAAATCTTACCTCTCCAATGAGCACGGGTAAATATTCGTCGTACGTGACATGCTGGATTTGCGCGATGACAATACTGCGCGCCTCCTCAGACAAAACACCTTCTGACCAATCAGGATTCACGCACTACCATCACGTCACGTCAGGTGAGCTCACGTGGTGATAGTGTGTTTCTACCTTAAATCTTACCTCTCCAATGAGCACGGGTAAATATTCGTCGTACGTGACATGCTGGATTTGCGCGATGACAATACTGCGCGCCTCCTCAGACAAAACACCTTCTGACCAATCAGGATTCACGCACTACCATCACGTCACGTCAGGTGAGCTCACGTGGTGATAGTGTGTTTCTACCTTAAATCTTACCTCTCCAATGAGCACGGGTAAATATTCGTCGTACGTGACATGCTGGATTTGCGCGATGACAATACTGCGCGCCTCCTCAGACAAAACACCTTCTGACCAATCAGGATTCACGCACTACCATCACGTCACGTCAGGTGAGCTCACGTGGTGATAGTGTGTTTCTACCTTAAATCTTACCTCTCCAATGAGCACGGGTAAATATTCGTCGTACGTGACATGCTGGATTTGCGCGATGACAATACTGCGCGCCTCCTCAGACAAAACACCTTCTGACCAATCAGGATTCACGCACTACCATCACGTCACGTCAGGTGAGCTCACGTGGTGATAGTGTGTTTCTACCTTAAATCTTACCTCTCCAATGAGCACGGGTAAATATTCGTCGTACGTGACATGCTGGATTTGCGCGATGACAATACTGCGCGCCTCCTCAGACAAAACACCTTCTGACCAATCAGGATTCACGCACTACCATCACGTCACGTCAGGTGAGCTCACGTGGTGATAGTGTGTTTCTACCTTAAATCTTACCTCTCCAATGAGCACGGGTAAATATTCGTCGTACGTGACATGCTGGATTTGAGCGATCACAATACTGCGGGCTTCCTCAAACAGAACATCTTCTGACCAATCAGGATTGACCTCAGCCAGCTCAGTAACCAACCGGTTGTGTTCCAACTCGAACAGTTTGTACATCAGGTTACTCGGACTGTTGCATCTGAAATATTGGAGGTATGGGAATTGGAGTTAGAAGGCCAAAATCGATAAAGAAGATGGTAAAATGGGCAAAAAAGACTAGAAAAATGGACCTGTGAAAGGCATTCGATACTTTTGGTTAATCTATCACCCATGTGCCCAACTCGCAAAACTTGATCAAGACACAATCAATATCTCAAATAAGAGAGACTAAAATTTCAATTCTAGACCGGAATCGAACCCATGATCGTGTGCTTAAGGCGAATTTTCTGTCAAAACTGGCGTTCCGCAGGGCACATCATTCGCTTCAAATATTCTCGTATTCCTTTCATTTGGGATTTTAGGACATTTATGCAGTGTATGTTATTGACTAACAGTATACGCTGAGCAACTACTCAGCCTAACCTTTTGGCGTGCTAAGGGGTGTGAAACTCTGAACGTGAAGAGACCAAACAGGCGCGGCGCTGTACTTCACCTCTATTAACGTAGGTAATACTTACGACACACACTGTAGGTATGCTCCATATTGTCAAAACTGGCGTTCCGCAGGGCACATCATTCGCTACACATATTCTCGTATTCCTTTCTTTTGGGATTTTAGGACATTTATGCAGTATATGTTATTGACTAACAATATACGCTGAGCAACTACTCAGCCTAACCTTTTGGCGTGCTAAGGGGTGTGAACCTCTGAACGTGAAGAGACCAAACAGGCGCGGCGCTGTACTTCACCTCTATTAATGTAGGTAATACTTACGACACACACTGTAGGTATGCTCCATACTGTGTCCGAGACAGGATGGAGTCAGAGCCATAGATTTTGGAACCATCCAGGAAGCCCGTTGCCTGGTTCACGACCTTTTTGGCTGAAAAGAAGACAAGACACATAATTAAATTTGATTTAAAATGATCACAAAGTAACACAATAGTATGAAAATTTTTTTCCTGCCGGATAGTTTAGAATGTTCAGATTCTATGAAGTGCAGAGCTGCAGTAATTAATGACTCAAAATTGGCCACAAATAGTGCGTAAGTGAGAAGAAAGAATGGACTTTTGAGTGGGAGGTAACTCCTAGGCGAGGTTAACGCCGGAGGCGTTCTCTACCATCTAACCGTTAGAGCTTCATTATTATGTGGTCAAATTCTCAAATAAATGAGGATACAATTCCATGCCTGCCCTGGGATCGAACCCACGCCTTCCTGTTTATCAGGCGAACGTCTTGCCCACTACGCCACCGAGGCAGGTGCGTGATTAGCTAATGAATTATGTTTGTCCAAAAATACGTCACATTTACGATCTATTCTTGTTTAGACTGCGGGAGTAAAGGGTCTTTTCAGTCTCATTCTGGTAGGATTAACAAGGTATATTCTATTCTCTTCCAGCTTACCAGTGGTTGTGTTGGCAGAGGTCAGGTCATCTCGGATCAGTTGAGACCAAAGTCCGACGAAGTTGCTCAGATATTCATGCGGCTGAGGCGAGGTTTTGATTTTGTGTGAGATCTCCTTGCCTGATGGAGACGCGATGATGTCTGGAAGCAGAAGATAGAAGAGGGGAAATCAGAAGAAAAATCTAATTAACAATAATTCCCCTTAGTTCCAGAAGATAGAAGAGAGAAGCTTGTTGGAAAACAGAATTTACTAGTAGTGCAAAAACTGTAGTTCTCCCTCAGAGAATGGGCCTTTGAAGGGAATTTAAAAAGTGTAAGTGCAATAGGACCAAAAGCTAATCAGAAAATACCCTTTGTGTTGAAAATTTGTCTGAATAGGTATCTGAAATATCAACAAATTAGACAAATCGAGTTCGATAGTTATCGCGGGACACAGAGACAGAAAACTTAGAGCTCTTGTTATTTGTTCAACGATTTGATTCGTAAGCTAATGCACTGAAGACTGTAGGTAATATCTGTGTGAAAGAATTGATAATCAAGTGGAGGGAATTTCAACATTCCTTAAGGCGTAAGGGCCCAATTTTACGATTGTAAAGCTCATAAAGATAAGATTGATTGAGCCTCTGGCAATATTGCCAAACCAGGCCTATATACATTCCATTTAAATACTTGTCCTATTGCTATTTATAAACTCCCATTTAACTCATTTTAACTATTAATTACTAGATATTAGGTAGCCTATTATTGTCATAGATTCCCGATTAGCTATTGCATTTTGCCTGTCTCCCATTGCCGACAATGCCTACCTCTATGATTGCCTATTAGTATCAGTGTTAATTATACCACAACTTTAATTGTACAACATATAGTTGTACAATAGTTTTGTTTACAACTGTCGAGGTCCAAATGATAATGCTAGAGGTCAGTGATTCCCAACCTGGGGTCCGCGGTCCCCGAGGGGGCCATGAAGGACTTCGCGACCCACGGGAAGATCACATAAGATACAGTTAACGGGCCGGGGAGCGTTCAGAATTGAAAAAAAAGGGGCCGCGTAGAACCAAAGTTTGGGAACCGCTGCGACAGATAATAATATGTGATAAAGATATTATTAAACAGATGATATGTGATACATATTAATTGCTACACATGTTACAATTCCCATTTCTAGTTCACTGGGTCACAAAACAGATTGCGTCCACATGTAGCACGCGAAACGGTTGGCGTTACCCAGCACCTAAATGGGGAGTATTGTGTCTCTTCTCGCCCATCTGATGAGAGGCATACTACGGGATGGGCATGCTACCTAAAAAAAAAAAAAAACAAAAAAAAAAAAACAAAAAACATATTAAATACCCAGGTTTTTTACGCCTATAATTTTTGTGTTTTGTTATTTTTTCGATGGATGTTTGTTGTACTATTGTGTAATTTTAATGCGACTTACGGCATAGGGAAAAAAGATTGATTAAATGATTAAAAAAACAAAGATTAATAATTATAATATTAGAGTCTCTTATGTGTAACAGTAGAATGACAGGAATGTGTATTTTGGTTTTTTGTACTGGTAAACGGTTTCTGGTAAGCTACTTTTGAAGAGAGAACGGTTTTATTCAATTCTTGTTATTCTGGGTGTAAAAAAAACTAGGAATGCAGGAAGCTGCTCTACTTATTTCACTCAAATTTCATGCTTTTCCCCCTTGTTTCTAGCTATGTGTAGATATCTAGATTTGGCCGGTAAATATTTCGGCAGCTAAGTGGTCCAAGATAAGTGTCTGCTAGGTAAGGCATACCCATTCCGCTTGCCAAAGAATGACCTCCATCAGAAGCAGGAAAACGAACAAACAAACATTTCATCTTCTACAGAATTTTGCACACGATAAATTACCAGTCATACAAGAAGGGGGACAATACGGTAATCAAAGAATGAGTAAGAGCTGTAAGAGTACCTGCCTCGGTGGTGTAGTGGTCAAGGCGTACACTATAATACCATGAACCAAAAGCCTGACCTGTTCATATAAAGTTATAAACTAGTATGAGTGTGTGTATGTATGTGTGTGTGTGTGATGTGTGTGATTGCCGACAATGCCTACCTCTATGATTGCCTATTAGTATCAGTGTTAATTATACCACAACTTTAATTGTACAACATATAGTTGTACAGTGTTACAACTTCAATTGCAATCGACATGAAGGGGGCAGGTCTTGGGTTTTGTTTACAACTGTCGAGGTCCAAATGATAATGCTATAGATCAGTGGTTCCCAACCTGGGGTCCGCGGTCCCCGAGGGGGCCATGAAGGACTTCGCGACCCACGGGAAGATTACATAAGATACAGTTAACGGGCCGGGGAGCGTTCAGAATTGAAAAAATCTGGTGTGAACATCACACGACTTTCCTTATCCTATTGAATGATGCTTGTTTTTATGTTCTATATTAACTTTTACAATATCTCTAACCGTTTAGTCGCTATAGCTGAAAACCGCCAAAAAACGGTCAAAAACCATCAAAAGTTGGATTAAAAAAAAAAAAAAAAACATATTAAATACCCAGGTTTTTTTTCACCTATAATTTTTGTGTTTTTGTTATTTTTTCGATGGATGTTTGTTGTACTATTGTGTAATTTTAATTCGACTTACGGCATAGGGAAAAAAGATTGATTAAATGATTAAAAAAAAAAAGATTAATAATTATAATAAAGTCTCTTATGTGTAACAGTAGAATGACAGGAATGTGTATTTTTGTTTTTTGTACTGGTAAAGGGTTTCTGGTAAGCTACTTTTGAAGAGAGAACTGTTTTATTCAATTCTTGTTATTCTGGGTGTAAAAAAAAAACTAGGAATGCAGGAAGCTGCTCTACTTATTTCACTCAAATTTCATGCTTTTCCCCCTTGTATTCTAGCTATGTGTAGATATCTAGATTTGGCCGGTAAATATTTCGGCAGCTAAGTGGTCCAAGATAAGTGTCTGCTAGGTAAGGCATACCCATTCCGCTTCCCAAAGAATGACCTCCATCAGAGGCAGGAAAACGAACGAACAAACAATCAAACAAACATTTCTTCTTCTACAGTATTTTGCACACGATAAATTACCAGTCATACAAGAAGGGGGACAATATGGTAATCAAAGAATGAGTATAAGTAGTAAGAGTACCTACTATCAACATCGATTCTTCTGTCATGTGTGACCATATGACAAAGAATACAAAGATACATACAAGTTGAATGGTACATATGACAAACACGATGGATTGAGACAAGACGATTTATCGGATTTATGTTACATCAGAAGCGATTCCAGTACGTTCGCTTCTGTAAAATGATTGAAGATCCAGATGCAATATTACTACTTTACAACACTATTGTTAGGTCAAAAATTGAATATTGTTCTCCGCAGGAAAACGCACAAACCGGTCTTCAATCGATTTTCCTGCTCCATTGGTAGATGGCTCATTATCTTCTTTTCCTATAGGTGTAAGTACTTATAATATGTTGATGTTAATAGACAATTTTTTTTTTCTAATAAACCTAATGATTATTTAATATTACAGACCCTTCGGGAATTTTGACCTCAAAGTACTGAAGTACTGATTTTTTTTTTTTCTTCTTCTTCTTCTTCTTCTTCTTCTTCTTCAAGCCAATTTTCACGTCACAAACGTGTTGTATAAATAGTATATACCTAGGATAGTTATTAGTTACTTACGGAATGAATTGTACTCCAGTGATTATCTGTGTTTGATATATTCCCTAGCTCTCTCTCCTTCCCCCTCTCTCCCTCCCCGTCCCTCCCTCTCTCTCTCTCTCTCTTTCATGTCAAAATTACGTCACTAACGTGGTCTGTAAATAGGATACTTACGGAATGAATTGTACTCCAGGGATTGTCTGTGTTTGATATCTTCCCTAGCTCTCTGTAGAGCCTGATCAATCACATCCTTGGTAACGATAGGCAGAGAGGGCTGACTGGAACTTTGCCACAGAGTGAGGTTCAGGCGGGAGAAATGAGAACAGCTGATTGGTGAATTCCTGTGGGGGAGAGGGAAGAGATGGTGTGAAAAGGGGTGAAAAAAGGAAATAAAGTCCGAAAAAGAAATAAAAGAAATTTTCATTGTGTTAGGCCTACAAAAGTGGTAGTCACAAATGCCGTTCTAGAAACGGTAAAGATCCTTACTCAATAAGTCACGTGGTGATAGTGTGTTTCTACCTTAAATCTTACCTCTCCAATGAGCACGGGTAAATATTCGTCGTACGTGACATGCTGGATTTGAGCGATCACAATACTGCGGGCTTCCTCAAACAGAACATCTTCTGACCAATCAGGATTGACCTCAGCCAGCTCAGTAACCAACCGGTTGTGTTCCAACTCGAACAGTTTGTACATCAGATTACTCGGACTGTTGCATCTGAAATATTGGAGGTATGGGAATTGGAGTTAGAAGGCCAAAATCGATAAAGAAGATGGTAAAATGGGCAAAAAAGACTAGAAAAATGGACCTGTGAAAGGCATTCGATACTTTTGGTTAATCTATCACCCATATGTCCAACTCGCACAACTTGATTTTTGGCAGGTATCATGGTGGGAAGTACTTGCAGTATGGTAAATGCCACACTGGCGAATGTGCCCGGCTTATTGTTACTGGAGTAGCCATGATAGAATCCGTCCTTGAGGGAACGCAGCTTCCACTCTTGAATATTCGTCTGAAATCCATAAATCAAATCAAATCATGAATCTTTGTGGTAAAGCAGAGAGCTTCTTCACAACTTTTGTGGTTATCACATCACGTCGTGTGAGCTCACGGGGAGTAAGAAATATGTAGTTCAAAGTTTTACCATAATATTATAGGTAATCTCGTTCAGGACAGTCACACTACCATCACGTCACGTGAGCTCAAGTGAGGTGACGTGACAGTGTGTTTCTACCTTGAATCTTACCTCTCCAATGAGCACGGGCAGATATTCGTCGTACGTGACATGCTGGATTTGCGCGATGACAATACTGCGCGCCTCCTCAAACAACACATCTTCTGATCAATCAGGATTCACACACTACCATCACGTCAGCTCACGTGACGTGACGTGATAGTGTGTTTTTACCTTGAATCTTACCTCTCCAATGAGCACGGGTAAATATTCGTCGTACGTGACATGCTGGATTTGCGCGATGACAATACTGCGCGCCTCCTCAGACAAAACACCTTCTGACCAATCAGGATTCACGCACTACCATCACGTCACGTCAGGTGAGCTCACGTGGTGATAGTGTGTTTCTACCTTAAATCTTACCTCTCCAATGAGCACGGGTAAATATTCGTCGTACGTGACATGCTGGATTTGAGCGATCACAATACTGCGGGCTTCCTCAAACAGAACATCTTCTGACCAATCAGGATTGACCTCAGCCAGCTCAGTAACCAACCGGTTGTGTTCCAACTCGAACAGTTTGTACATCAGATTACTCGGACTGTTGCATCTGAAATATTGGAGGTATGGGAATTGGAGTTAGAAGGCCAAAATCGATAAAGAAGATGGTAAAATGGGCAAAAAAGACTAGAAAAATGGACCTGTGAAAGGCATTCGATACTTTTGGTTAATCTATCACCCATATGTCCAACTCGCACAACTTGATTAAGACACAATCAATATCTCAAATAAGAGAGACTAAAATTTCAATTCTAGACCGGAATCGAACCCATGATCGTGTGCTTAAGGCGAATTTTCTGTCAAAACTGGCGTTCCGCAGGGCACATCATTCGCTTCAAATATTCTCGTATTCCTTTCATTTGGGATTTTAGGACATTTATGCAGTGTATGTTATTGACTAACAGTATACGCTGAGCAACTACTCAGCCTAACCTTTTGGCGTGCTAAGGGGTGTGAAACTCTGAACGTGAAGAGACCAAACAGGCGCGGCGCTGTACTTCACCTCTATTAACGTAGGTAATACTTACGACACACACTGTAGGTATGCTCCATACTGTGTCCGAGACAGGATGGAGTCAGAGCCATAGATTTTGGAACCATCCAGGAAGCCCGTTGCCTGGTTCACGACCTTTTTGGCTGAAAAGAAGACAAGACAAGACACATATTTAAATTTGATTTAAAATGATCACAAAGTAACACAATAGTATGAAAATGTGCGAAGTCTTATTTGGGGAGTAGGTGCTTATCAAGAATATATGTCTAGAGAGTTGCACGGACGTTGAAGTGACGGTAAAATCATTTTTTCCTGCCGTATAGTTTAGAAAATTTAGCGTAGTGCATTAAGCAGGGAACAACATTTGTGACAAGCATTTATGCTCAACACAATTAAAATTCCTTTTTACTTAGGTACATTGTGCTTGTGATGAATAAAATTGATTACCTATTACAGACCCTTCGGGAACTCTCTCTCTCTCTCTCTCTCTCTCTCTCTCTCTCTCTCTCTCTCTCTCTCTCTGTCTGTCTGTCTGTCTCTCTCTCTATCCAAAACTATTATTGAGAATAAATATCGCATTAACCATTGGTTTCGGTTTCAGCAGGTGGCCTAGACGAAACTATGCCCCAGTTCTTACCTCACGTAGTTTGGCAGGTATCATGGTGGGAAGTACTTGCAGTATGGTAAATGCCACACTGGCGAATGTGCCCGGCTTATTGTTACTGGAGTAGCCACGATAGAATCCGTCCTTGAGGGAACGCAGCTTCCACTCTTGAATATTCGTCTGAAATCCATAAATCAAATCATAAATCTTTGTGGTAAAGCAGAGAGAGAGAGCTTTTTCACGCCTTTTGTGGTTATCACATCACGTCATGTGAGCTCACGGGGAGTAAGAAATATGTAGTTCAAGGTTTTCCCATAATATCGTAGGTAATCTCGTTCAGGACAGCCACACTACCATCACGTCACGTGAGCTCAAGTGAGGTGACATTATTTATTCGCGGTCGTATATGATGTAATTGAATAGATTCAAATCGGCCAGACTTCCGCAAATAAAATCGGACAATTTAGGCGCTCAGCGCTCTTGATTTCGAAAGTTTTGTTATCCGATTTGCCAATATCACATCGTCTTCTTTTGGACACCTAGAATCATAAACTTACACCTACAAAAGACTGATCAACCATGAAAAATTTCATCTTGTATCTATTATGTAAAATCACGAATTTATTAAGAATATTAAGATTTTTCATAATTTGGTACTCTGAACACCTACGTCCTAAACGGTTTCGCCAAAAAGATGTAATGCCTAGGCAGATTCATATCAACAATACTTCCTGGTGTCGAACCGACCAATGAGAAACGCACGACATTCCAATCCATCAAGAAAATACTGAATGATATCAACAATACTTCCTGGTGTCGAACCGACCAATGAGAAACGCACGACATTCCAATCCATCAAGAAAATACTGAATGGATGACCAACTGCCAATATTAAGAAAGAAAAGTAGAAGAACCGAGAAATAGAGAAAAGAGAAAGAAAATTAATAGCTCACCCCTAAAGGGGATTAAGCGAGTAATATGGATGACAGAGAAAAAAGAATGTATCAAAATTACTGAATGGAAGAAGAGAAAGAAAAGAACAGAGAAATGGAAGAAAGTGAAAGAAGAACATCAGTATGAAGGAATGAAAGAACAATTGAGAATAAAGAAGAAAAACGTTCAGAAGAGGAGAAGAAGACGAATTAGAGTAGGAAGGGACAGAACAAGAAAGCAATAACACAACGAAGAAGGTAAACACAAGAATTAAAGAAAGTAGAAGAAGAAAATATACGAAAGAAGCTGAAATACTGAATAATTTGAAGATCTCAAGAAAGAAGTAGAAACAGCAAAAGCAAAGATAAAAAAGACAATAAAGAACAAGAGTACATGAGACGCATGATCCATCAATTAAACAAACTTCATTCGTCAAACAGTCAAACCCATTACTGAAATCCATCAAAGAATTCGAAGTATTGCATTCTTAGTACAATCTACAATAGGACTGTATTATTATGTATTAGAAAGCTGAATACTTCATCTTAGTCGTGATTATGTCATATTGTGATGCAAGGTGCAGTCTCGTAACGATTTGAAGATTTGGGAGGCTTGACAATGATTTCAACTTAACTGTTACCGCATAGAGTTTCTATTTGATACTGCCGATTACCTCTTAGTCGTGATTATGTCATATTGTGATGCAAGGTGCAGTCTCGTAACGATTTGAAGATTTGGGAGGCTTGACAATGATTTCAACTTGACTGTTACCGCATAGAGTTTCTATTTGGTCTTAACGATTACCGAATAATTAAAATATATTATTGGTACCGATTTCCGATCTTACCTATAGATGCTAGGTGTATACCTAAATAGCTAGAAATCTTTTCGGTAGTTCGGTACTGGTTAGGATTAGCGTATTTTGGGAGACTCGACAATGATTTCAACTTAACTGTTACCGCATAGAGTTTCTATTTGATACTGCCGATTACATATATTATTGGTACCGATTTCCGATCTTACCTATAGATGCTAGGTGTATACCTAAATAGCTAGAAATCTTTTCGGTAGTTCGGTACTGATTAGGATTAGCGTATTTTGGGAGACTCGACAATGATTTCAACAGTCAAACCCATTACTGAAATCCATCGACAATGATTTACCGCATAGAGTTTCTATTTGATACTGCCGATTACCGAATACTTATTGGTATTTGGTACCGATTTCCGACTATACACTATACCTGATCGGTTCAGATTCTATGAAGTGCAGAGCTGCAGTAATTAATGACTCAAAATTGGCCACAAATAGTGCGTAAGTGAGAAGAAAGAATGGACTCTTGAGTGGGAGGTAACTCCTAGGCGAGGGTAACGCCGGAGGCGTTCTCTACCATCTAATCGTTAGAGCTTCATTATTATGTGGTCAAATTCTCAAATAAATGAGGATACAATTCCATGCCTTCCCTGAAATCGAACCCACGCCTTCCTGTTTATCAGGCGAACCTCTTGCCCACTAGTCCCACTACGCCACCGAGGTAGGTGCGTGATTAGCTAATGAATTATGTTTGTCCAAAAGTACGTCACATTTATGATCTACTCTTGTTTAGACTGCGGGAGTAAAGGGACTTTTCAGTTTCATTCTGGTAGGATTAACAAGGTATATTCTATTCTATTCTCTTCCAGCTTACCAGTGGTTGTGTTGGCAGAGGTCAGGTCATCTCGGATCAGTTGAGACCAAAGTCCGACGAAGTTGCTCAGATATTCATGCGGCTGAGGCGAGGTTTTGATTTTGTGTGAGATCTCCTTGCCTGATGGAGACGCGATGATGTCTGGAAGCAGAAGATAGAAGAGGGGAAATCAGAAGAAAAATCTAATTAACAATAATTCCCCTTAGTCTAGAAGAGAGAAGCTTGTTGGAAAACAGAATTTACTAGTAGTTCAAAAACTGTAGTTCTCCCTCAGAGAATGGTCCTTTAAAGGGAATTTAAAAAGTGCAAGTGCAATAGGACCAAAAGCTAATCAGAAAATACCCTTTGTATTGAAAATTTGTCTGAATATCTGAACTATCAACAAATTAGACAAATCGAGTTCCATAGTTATCGCGGGACACAGAGACAGAAAACGTAGAGCTCTTGTTATTTGTTCAACGATTTGATTCGTAAGCTAATGCACTGAAGACTGTAGGTAATATCTGTCCGAAAGAATTGATAGTCGAGTGGAGGGAATTTCAACATTCCTTAAGGCGTAAGGGCCTAATTTTACGATTGTAAAGCTCATCAAGATAAGATTGATTGAGCCTCTGGCAATATTGCCAAAGCAGGCCTATAAATTCCATTTAAATAGTTGTGTATTACTATTTATAAACTCCGATTTAACTCATTTTAACTATTAATTACTAGATATTAGGTAGCCTTTTATTGTCATAGATTCCCGATTAGCTATTGCATTTTGTTTATGGACATTCGTATTCATGAAACATCAACAAAACCAGTAAAAATGTTTGCTTTCATCGGAATGTGAAGAAGAACGATCGTGTGTAAGTAACTTAAGTAAGGCAAATGCAGTGTTCTCTGCACCCTGGGCACTGGTGCAAACTAGGTATACATTTTGAAATCTGGAAATGTCCGGGTTTTCGATGGAATGTCCGGGTTTTTGGAACCAAATGTCCTACTTTTTAAAAATTTGATCTGGAGACCCTATGTATGACCATATGACAAAGAATACAAAGATACCTACATACAAGATGAATGGTACATATGACACACACGATGGATTGAGACAAGACGATTTATGTTACATCAGAAGCGATTCCAGTACCCACCGGTCGTCAGGAAAACGCACAAACCGGTCTTCAATCGATTTTCCTGCTCCATTGGTAGATGGCTCATTATCTTCTTTTCCTATAGGTGTAAGTACCTACTTATAATATGTTGATGTTAATAGACATTTTTTTTTTCTAATAAACCTAATGGTTATTTCTATTCATATTCTGTTGGCATAATCCAGTGGTGTCCAAACTTTTGAGAGGAGAGGTATCCATCTTACGGTGGCGGAAGTATTGGAGGGGTTTAAAACCGTCTGGACGCCCAGAAAGTTGGTTATTTCTATTCATATTCTGTTGGCATAATCCAGTGGTGTCCAAACTTTTGAGAGGAGAGGTATCCATCTTACGGTGGCGGAAGTGTTGGAGGGGTTTAAAACCGTCTGGACGCCCAGAAAGCATCTAGGCTCTTATAGAGCCTTCGTTGGAATTGTTGTTTCCGAGTTCACAAAAATTGTTGTTTATAGGTAAATACCTGGAGAGCTAGAAATCTATTCAGTAGTTCGGTACCGATTTGGATCCAAAAACGGTCACTAAAGGTCGTAAAAGCGCGACGTAGGAAGGTCATCAATCATCATGGAAACACAGCAAGACGTTACGTAACATTGTTTTCGAAACTGACCTAGGGGTCGGACTTGGGTGACATTGGATAGCCCATATCTTTCTGACATTGGTCACAAACATTTCTAACATTGATTCGAAACGTTTCTGACATTGGTCCCCCGAACATAACTCCCTGACATTGGTCCCAAACATTTTTGACATTGGTGTGCAACATTTCTGACATTGGTGCAAACACAATTTTTTGACATTGGTCCTAAATCGCCAAAGACCTGTTCCACTGGTCCCCGTAGCTCTACATTACTACGCACAGACGTAGAATCGCACATAAACCTCGTATTACCTCCAGAGGACCACGTAGGTTCCCTTGACACACTTTTGGAGGAATTTGGTCGCCCAGAGGTGGCAATCACTAATCAACTTTGTCATAACAAGCTGGAGGCTTGGATGAAATTTGTTTGTTGTTGTTATTTTTTCTCCGAAGTTGTAAGTCCTGAGAATGGGTGGTGGTTTGGGGAAGACAAGTGTAACAAGTTCAGTCAGAGTTAGGTAGAGTTTATATTGTCTGTCTTGACCCGGGCACTAGGTATATCTATTTGGATCCTTGAGAACTTTAGTTCAATCCTTGTTCAATATTTTCAATCCCGGGGTTTTTGGACTTCGTACATTGTCTCAGCAACAGCCCAGCGCTGCGCTACGCTAAGGCAGATTTGCCGAAATTGTGAACATGATTTCACAAATAAATATGTACCTCAACTCCTCAACCAGCAGTAGCTCTTTGAATTTCAAGGAACTGTCACGGCAGTCATCGTGACATGTTTCGTCGCAACGCACAGAGGTGTACGCAATACACACCAGTGCAATATCATGAATTCATTAATATTCCCACATTCCACTATCTTTTCCCCCAAAACTCGCTTATTCGATCCGGTTCCTGGATACCAATAAAGATTCCATTCCAATATGTACAAGAAACTACCTATATATCCGAATTTGTGTCATTTCCCGTGCATTGGTATGTGTCAATGTATGTACCTCTGAGGAACCAGTCATTACAGTCATAGGTAGATGATATGTGACTCAACAAAAAAACAGATACATTAACCTACAGACAACATCGCACATTAAGAAACAAATCATTGTGTAGGAAACATATAAAAAATTCATGTCAATGCGTAACATCAGTAAGGCAGTAGTGTGTTCTTATGAGGACCAGGAATGGATTTATGAGATGCGGGATTTGCTGGCAGAAATGACGCCAAATAGTAATCAGTGAAGCCCGCTACAGCCGCTACACACTATACGAAATGACTCCCAACTTGGTCTTCCAACCGGGACTTTACCGGGTCTTTTGACAGATGGTATTAAAATCTGCTCGGATCGTTGCGTATGTACGCGATAATAGCGCGAATTTCACTCGTTTAGACCTGAAATGTGCGCAAATAGCGCATACACACGGAAAAATCTGTCGAAAGACAAGATTGGTAGACCGAGTTGACTTGCAAATGGGATTCGAACCACCGCGCCATCCTTCAAACTTTGACCCTATCCAAAGATGACAAAATTCCTCACTCCCTCCTTCACCCTCAAGAGATTCGAACCCTCATCCTCCCGCTTACCGAACCTCTTCCAAAATTAGGTGATCTGAGCAAACTTTGAACATCTCCAACGATGACAAAATTTCTCGTCTTGCCAATGAGATTCAAACCCCCGTCCTCCCGCTCACCAAACCTTTTAACCACTCAGGCGACCCGAGGCAAACTTTGTTCAAATCCAACGCGAACCACTTCTCAACCACGTACCCTCTACTAATTCGTATTTCTTCCACTAATTCGTACAAAGTCACTTTCTCCACTATGTCACTCCGCCCATGCATTGTTATGTAGTACGTACGTACATATGTAGTATTATTATGTAGTTCTTTGTATGTTTTATTATTTAGTTCTTTGCCATTATGTATTTATGTATGTAGTATCTATGTAGTTCTTTGCCATTATGTCATTGTGCGCGGTTGACTTTGTTAAAGCCAGTGTTTGTGTTACCTGTTACAGCTATGTATCAAGTATATCTATGTATGTAAGTATCCAACATAGGTATTTATTTATTAAGTACACATACAATGTAAATTAAGTATACAAAGTCTTTGGCTAAAGAGTGAATGACATGTGAGATATGAGATGTTTTGGCGTAAGAATGCCGAATAGTTGAAATATCTTTATACCTAGATGCCATACGCCAAAAATCCAAGTTCCCCCCTGATCAGGAGTCTTGGTAGAGTCAGTTCTACCTGATAGTGTGTGTGCTCATCAGGTGTCAGGTATACCTGATCAAGTTTGCCTGTCAGGTCTCCTGACAGGTAAACTTGAGGTACCTGTTGGCATGGTTTACACATACCTTGGAAAATATAAACTGGATTATTTTCGTCCAGTCTGGTAATCGAACCTGTTTGGCATCAGTACACGACAGAACATTAACTCTTTCTATTCTCTCTTGATCAATAAAATATATAAATTGATATGATCAATCTGGACACATCACAATAGAACAAGACTTCTAGAATGAGATTAACCCAATCATGCTCAATTTCTTTGAAACTTATGAAACATGAATCTTTCAATTTCTTTCGACCCTACAAATGGGATTATCATATTTTTATTGTTGCTCTTTTTGTTTGTCTTCCATACAATTGCTGTATTGGACAAAAATGTGATTTTGACACATTCACTAATAGAAAAATAACCCTGCTCTCTTCCTTCTCTCATGCTGAATGGGAAATAAGGAATTTTGACACATCCACCACAAATATTAACTCATCTCTCTTCCTTCTCTCATGCTGAATGGGAAATAAGGAATTTTGACACATCCACCACAAATATTAACTCAATTATTATTATTATTATTATTATTATTATTATTATTTTCATGTCATATTTGACTACACTACAGATATTAGAGACAAGCATTGGTCAAAAACATGGCTGGACAGGAAAATAGAACAAACATGTTCTTTTTTTTTTAACTCATGAGTTAAAAGTTCCTTGTGTTGGTTAAAAGTTAAGAACTCATGTGTTAAAAGTTCCTTGTGTTGGTTAAAAGTTAAAAACTCATGTGTTAAAACTTCCTTGTGTTGGTTAAAAGTTAAAAACTCATGTGTTAAAAGTTCCTTGTGTTTGTTAAAAGTTAAAAACTCATGTGTTAAAACTTCCTTGAACTCGGAGCAAAGACTTCGGCTCAATATATTAGGTACCTTCTTTTCTTAGTCCGACTATCGCCTATGTCAGTACATCACATGTGATATACTGATATAGGCGATAGTCACATGGCAAGTCCTATAGGTACGAGTATGCTGTTTTCTGTACTCATCAACTGATTAGGTACCTTCTTTTCTTAGTCCGACTATCGCCTATGTCAGTACATCACATGTGATATACTGATATAGGCGATAGTCACATGGCAAATACTATAGGTACGAGTATGCTGTTTTCTGTACTCATCAACTGTTCATTATCTCGTAGACAGATTCATCACGAGTCTCATCTACATAACAATACTCACCTCAATATCAACAATACTTCCTGGTGTCGAACCGACCAATGAGAAACGCACGACATTCCAATCCATCAAGAAAATACTGAATGGATGACCAACTGCCAATATTAAGAAAGAAAAGTAGAAGAACCGAGAAATAGAGAAAAGAGAAAGAAAATTAATAGCTCACCCCTAAAGGGGATTAAGCTAGCAATATGGATGACAGAGAAAAAAGAATGTATCAAAATGACTGAATGGAAGAAGAGAAAGAAAAGAACAGAGAAATGGAAGAAAGTGAAAGAAGAACATCAGTATGAAGGAATGAAAGAACAATCGAGAATAAAGAAGAAAAACGTTCAGAAGAGGAAGAATAAGAGAAGAAGACGAATTAGAGTAGGAAGGATATTAACTCATCTCTCTCTCTCTCTCTCTCACTCACGCTTCAATCCTGCAATGGAAAAAAATGGTAATTTGGCACATCCACTAAAAACATCATCTCATATTACTCCCTCCTCTCATTCCTCTCATTCCATTCCGCAATAGATGAGAATTTGACTGCAATAAAAAGACAAGTATAGACTGGCTACATTTTTTTACCATTATTTATTATTTTGATATTTTATTATCAACCAGTGACAAAAAGATTTCATTCCAACAGTTTCAATCTACCTATTCAAGTATTTTATTACTGTCTCGTAAAAAACCTACTCAACTTTTTCTGACACCTCTGAACATCTCAAATTTCGATCCAGATTCAAGACCAATCTTTCATTTCTGATCGATTCACTTGCGTGGCTTTTGCCTAACCGTATCGTCCCGTAGGAGCATTTGCTTTCGTAAGCCTCCTTGATCTTCAAGCGGACATTTCCTGTGACATTTGATTTGCTGATTAAATTTTGAAACCGATTCAAGACTAATCTCCAATTTCTGATCGATTCACCTTCGTAGCTTCTACCTCGTCTTCGTCTCTTTTAAGCGTTTGCTTTCGTAAGCTTCCTTAGTCCTCAAACGGATTTTGATCCTTTTGAAAAACTTTAATCTTCTGAGAACATCAAAAGTTACATCTTCTGAGAAGAAACCAGAAGGTAAAAAAAAAGCAAAAGAACTCGAGTTTGAAAGAAAGAGCGGAAAGTAGAAGAAGTTTTTGCGTTTGTTAATCGAGTGTTGAAAAATGTTTAAAAAAATTGCCAAATTTGTCCTTCCATCAATAATTGGAATTGGACTAGCATATGGCGCACATCATCAATATTTAAAAATAAACCAAACTAATGAATTTAATCAGCTTGTAAGAGAAATGACTCAAGCCATAGAAAAAGTTCAAAAAGAAACAAAAGAAAAATAAGAGGAGGAGGAGGAGGAAGAGGAGGAAGAAGAAGTGGGCTGAGCAGAACGAAGAAGAGGAAAGTTGATGATGACGAAAATTTGGAAAATCAAAAAGAAGTTGATGAAGAAAATTCAGAAAATCCAAAAAGAAGTTGATTGATGAAGAAAATTTAGAAAATCAAAAAGAAGTTGATGAAGAAAATTTAGAAAATCCAAAAAGAAGTTGATGAAAATTTAGAAAATCCAAAAAGAAGATGATGAAGAAAACTTAGAAAATCCAAAAAGAAGAAGTTGATGATGAAAAATTAGAAAATCCAAAAACGAGTTGTTGATGATGAAAATTTAGAAAATCCAAAAAGAAGATGATGAAGAAAACTTAGAAAATCCAAAAAGAAGATGATGAAGAAAACTTAGAAAATCCAAAAAGAAGAAGTTGACGAAGGAAATTTAGAAAAAAAAAAGACAGGTGCTAAAGATGTGAAAAATTATCGTTTGGAAGACTATCAAGTTCCGGACCCAACGACCCATTCTGACCAAAACGCCACCCAAGGGGCTAACAATTGATATAAAAAAATAAAAGACACATTATTACACAATATTTTGTAATCTTCTCCCTTTCTCTTTCTTCTATTACATCGAAATATTTACCTGTACCTGTACAGAATTAAGTCGGGCTCAATTGGATTACATCATTCGGAGACTCGTGAGTTAGAAAAAAAAATTCAAGGTCAAAGAAAGTAACGAACTCAGGACTCTCTGTCAGGGACGCGACTAGCCTGGTGTACCTAGGGTTAGATAACCAGAACCTGTAGTGCAACTGCTGGTCATAATGGACTTAGTATGGTCTTGATTCTGGTGTCTGGTTTTTACGGCTGGTCTTCGAATAAAATTAATTGTTGAGAATTTTAGATAGTTCCAGTTAGTGCAGTTGACTAAGGGCTCTTAGGATAATCGACTAAGGGCTCTTAGGACAGTCGACTAAGGGCTCTTAGGACAGTCGACTAAGGGCTCTTCGGACAGTCGACTAAGGGCTCTTCGGACAGTCGACTAAGGGCTCTTAGGACAGTCGACTAAGGGCTCTTAGGACAGTCGACTAAGGGCTCAAAAGACAGTTGACTAAGAGCTCTTAGGACAGTCAACTAAGGGCTCTTCGGACAGTCGACTAAGGGCTCTTCGGACAGTCGACTAAGGGCTCTTAGGACAGTCGACTAAGGGCTCAAAAGACAGTTGACTAAGAGCTCTTAGGACAGTCGACTAAGGGCTCTTCGGACAGTCGACTAAGGGCTCAAAAGACAGTTGACTAAGAGCTCTTAGGACAGTCGACTATAAGGGCTCTAAGGAGTATACCAGACTAGGGTATTGGATTCGTAACCGAAGGGTCCGCGGTTCGATTCTCAGTTGCGTATAAAAAATCTATTATGGAAAAAAAGATGATGTTCAATTAAAGCAATTTCTACCATGTAAACTAGTCGCGGGTTCCCGCCCTATTGCCTTTTAAGCGCTATTATTATTATGTTAAGGCGGTCTCTTCCTGATCCCTTGTGTGCCGCGTCCATTTTAATTTAGGACTATTGCACTGCTTTTAAGCGCTATGTCGCTCGATTCCCGCTCGGGGTGAACTTTATCCTCAACAGACAAGGTTCGTTCTCGGAACGGTTGGCTTTCTCTTGTATTGTCCTCCTTATTCTCCCTTCGATTTCAGGATGATAAGACCTTCGCTGTTACAGTTCCCTGTTCCCTCTATTAAACCTCTTCGAATCCTTTGAACAGTCTGGGATAGATGTCTACGTCTATTTCTGAAGATTTTGCCTCCAAGCATCTGGTTGATTTGAAATCAATCAATCTACGATTTCTGAAGATTGTGCTCGATCACCTAGTTGATTTGAAATCAATCAATCTGCGATCAAACCGGTAGCCAACCGGCTACACAACTTTTCTAAAAAATCGACATACCTGTGAATAATTACGCTGACACTGTGGCTATCAGATCGGTCTATGTGTCTATGAGATTAGCATTTCCAGTCTAAGAATCCGGATTCCTCCAAGACAGGTTGTAAGGGCCCGACACCAACCTAGAACTTTTTTCAATAGACAGGTAGCTGGTGTGTAGTCACGCATGCGATTCATGCATGACAGCATGACTATAAGTACCTCCATGAGTAGATACAAGGTGCAAGATGAAAATTTAAAGTTTACGAACCGACATACGAATTCGGTCAATTTGGGTTCCTAAGACTGCTTCTAGCAATCTCAGAACGACCTCGTCACACTTGGACCTTTTTATTCAAAGGGTAGTTTATAAAAAGTGGTGACACTAAAAGTTACAAGTGTTACAAGTGTAATCCCCGTTGCCCGCCTCTCACGACTCAGACAGTCGTCTCACAGACCTAGTTCAGTCATTCCGTTGTTACATCTTACATGTGTGGTGGAAAAAGCTTGAGACACAGGTCTGAGCGTGAGTGGTGAACATAATATGTAGTATTAATTAAAGTAGGTACCTGGTTACGCTTAATCTAAAGTTTCTAAACCTACATGAAAATTATTTAATAGGTCTGTTACTATACTCTAAACCTATACATATGAACATCATTTAATAAGTCTGTGATATCACAATATTATTTTTAGTACATCATGATTGCTTTTGAGATGAACTATGCCACCGTAGGACGATTGTAAAGATTCCTTTATTTGTTTTATAGTGTCTTCATGGCATATTCGTTAGTCAATAGTCACCCATTATTAGGTAGATCTGCTGATTAAGCAATCAAGTACAAAGGATTAATTGGTGTCCACTGGCTAGATTAAACAATAAACACTATTAAACCATCATGTTTCTTGCCTATTAAACCGTCATGTTTGTAAGCCTCCGCATCAGAAGTTATGTGTAATTGTAAAATATTCTTTGTGCTGTCGGAGTAAGTCGGGTGTCACAACAGCAGTATAATTATTAACTTGCCATCTTCAATATAATATGTTGCCAATTGGTCATACTCAACCCAAATACCATCCTCAGCGGTGTATTAAGATTCAAGAATCAGTCGACCGCTCCAGTTAAAATGAAATCATCAAACCTTGACTGACTCTCTCACCAGACTAACAATATAGGTACTCTACTTCTTTACTACATAGAATCTGGAATTATAATTATAAATTAAACTGACGATAAACTGTTCAGAAGAAATTCTCGTTCCGAAGGTGTTGGGAAGTGTAATGTGTTAAGGATTATGTAAGGAACCTACACCTACCTACTCGTATATCCGAGTCCGTAATGTTGTATGTAAGAACCCAAAGTATAGTATATCCGAACATAAACATGTGATGGCGTATTTAACCAGCGGTGTAGCTAGCGCCGTGAGCTTCGGAGGTTGGTGGTTCGAATATAGGTCGAGTCGTAAATTTTAGTTGTATCAATTAGGGGAACATTTGTGATAAGCATTCATGACAAACATAAATGGTATTGCTATAAAAAAAAGTGTTTATTTATTTTTCCGTAACAGTAATTTTTCCTGAATTAAAATTCCTTCCTTCTAAATCCAAATACTCCACAGGGAAGAACCTACAGTATCTGCCAATTTGATTTCAAAAAGAGGTTTCCAACTTGAGGCTCGCGAGCTCTTTTAGAGGGGCCCGGAGAGGCAGCCCCTGAGGCCCTCAAAGTAAAAGTCGACTTTTATGCGGCCCCTACACTCATGAAAGTTGGGAATCCCAATGTCCTATGTCCTCGTTTAGACTTCCCGAATAAAGGGACAGTCCTATGCCGGCAGTATGAACAAGTTATATTGATAATAAATATTATAATAAAATAAATGCAAATAATTATTTAGAAAAGAATCTTCACAAATTAAAATATAAATTTTAAAAGACAATTGAGATTCGACATTCAACTAAAGAAAGTTTGGTGAGCTTTCGGGAATACTCAGATTCCCATCGTCAGACCAAGATCGCGAGAGAGGTGTTGACTCTACGAGCGCTGGAGTTGAAGTCAACACCTCTCTCGTAGAGTCAACACCTCTCTTGCGATCTTGGTCTGACGATGGGAATCTGAGTATTCCCGAAAGCTCACCAAACTTTCTTTAGTTGAATGTCGAATCTCAATTGTCTTTTAAAATTTATAATTTAATTTGTGAAGATTCTTTTCTAAATAATTATTCCGATAATTATTTGCATTTAAGTTATATTGTATTTAAACTATTCTATTCTATGTCCTGTGATTCATCATAGGCAAACATAATCTTGTCCTAGGTGTCCAAGATGATAGGGACCATCCTAATGTGGGTACTTTACATACAGAAGTTATATTGTATTTAAACTATTCTATTCTATGTCCTGTGATTCATCATAGGCAAACATAATCTTGTCCTAGGTGTCCAAGATGATATGGACCATCCTAATGTGGGTACTTTACATACAACCTTAACACACATCATGGAATGTGGGCCGGAAACCTATGGCACACTTCTGACACTTCCCAAAATGAAAAACTGAACGGGACGCCGGGACACCCCCTGAAATTCGGGACTGTCCCGGCCAATTCGGGACGTTTGGCAAGCCTATGTCTGATGTACTCTAAGTGTCAAAGGCACTTTTCATTGCCAAAGGCGGTTGAAGGCAACATTTCGCACCCCCTTTCTTATTTTTGATTCTGGGACAATGTTCCCTTCAAGATGCAGTGGTGCTCCAACTTGGGAGACCATCTTGATTCTTGAGGGGCAACAGGCAACATGGTCTCCCATATTTAACAATACATACTCTCTCATTGCATACTCTCTTAGTGGTGCACAGTGGTTAACGCAGCGGACTTCAGATCTGATCTGGAGGCTGTTGGTTTGATCCCAAAAGGTGGTTAAGAAGTATACCGTGGGGGTTTACACTCCCTGATGAATTTCCCATATTTTCCTGTGTCCAATGAACCCTAGGGATGCCTGAACTCTGGCCTGGTTCGATTAAGATCATTAGATCAACAACATAATTATTTTACATAGGAAACAATACGAGGTGGATGTAAAATCACGAGGAACAAATGGAACAGTCTGCACGATGTAAATTAATATACGGGGTGTCCCCCGAGAGGCACAGGGGTACGAAATATGTAGGTGTTGGAACAGTAACCAATTTGGGGTCGAGTGGATTGGAACACACCACATGCTGATGCCTTCAAACAGATTCCATTTGTCAAAGGTCTAGGTTTTCCTTGCCCTTGGGATCAATTTAATTTGAAGAAAGAGGTTTTATGCATTTTGATGTAGAGGTGTCCCCCGAGAGGCACAGGGGTACGAAATATGTAGGTGTTAGAACAGTAACCAATATGGGGTCGAGTGGATTGGAACACATCGGTGTCCCCCGAGAGGCACAGGGGTACGAAATATGTAGGTGTTAGAACAGTAACCAATATGGGGTCGAGTGGATTGGAACACATCACATGCCTTCAGACAGATTCCATTTGTCAAGGGTCTAGGTTTTCCTAGCCCTTGGGATCAATTTAATTTGAAGAAAGAGGTTTTATGCATTTTGATGTAGATACGAGTATGTGGTAGAGAGAGTCAACACTAGGGCCTTTTGTATAGTACAAATTTCTGCAGCATACCAAAGATGTTGATAAAAGTAAATTAATTGTATGGTCCAAATTAGCTTTAAAAGTACCGACTTATATTACTGACTTATTAACCCATTTGCTCCCACGGGGTCGTTTACGATCCAATTTGGTTCCTACGAGGTCTTTTATAAAATGGTCCCCAGCCTGTTGAGAGGGTATATTTAGGTATATTGTTTATTATAGTATTGTAATTTTTCTGTGTCATAAGCCCTAGGTCCTTGTCTAGCCGTAAGTGTCATTTTTTCTGTGGGTATTAAACTATCTACTGATTAGCGCGATTCATGCACGATAACACAGTAACACTTTGGCAAAGAATCCCATCAGAGAACGAATGGGATTTCCAGAGACGATGAATGGGATTTTGTAGGTGTTTTAGCGTCAGTGACTGCTTTGCCCTCATGTTGCACCTTGTTTACATTGGGAATTATTTTGAAGGTAAAACCTGGTATGGGTACCAGTATTTCTTTATTCCAATTTAACTGATTAGGTTAAGCAAATTTACTCGTAAGAATTAGAACGATGACACCACACGTAGGTATAGGTTCTTCTTTTTGAGGTTTGATAGGTACGCCTGACAAGGTCCGTCTGTGAGGTCTACCTGATATACTTGATGAGCACACACACTATCAGGTAGACCTGATTAGGTGTACCTGATAGTGAGTGGCTGGCCTAACAACGGAGGTCTTATGGTCCCAGAGGGAACTGTAAAAAAGGAGGTCTTATTGTCCCGAAATCGAAGTGAGAAGAAGGACAGGATCGATTTGATACAAGCTCACTTCATAACCAAGCAAAATGACGAAATTCTGCAATCTTTCCACCGCTTTAAAAACCGATTCTGCGGTTTTCAAAGTTCAAATCGATTAACGAGTTCGAATTAATCGTTGACCTGATCTTGAATCAATATGACAATGCAGATTGTTTATGTTTTGGTTTGAAATCTCATCGGTTTCAGCGGTTTAAGCGGTTTGGTCGCTTGTTTGAAAATGTTACGGTTTGCCCTTTCGAGTGAACTTCAACCTCACCTAACCTAAACCTATTTTCTATCTACAATTAGGCTCGTTTTTTTTTTTTTTTTTTTTTTTTTTTTTTTTTAAACATATTTTGTGTGTTTCTTTGAGTTCTTTGTTTTTTTTTTTTTTTTTTTTTTTACGCTACTTTCAAGGCAATTACAAAATCAATGAAGATTTTTATTTTTTTCTCATTTTTCCTCCTTACAAATTTATATTTTAGTGTTTTTTTCTCTCAAATGTCAGTAGGTGAAAGACGTAGTCCGTACTTGTAATTATTGATGTAATTGGTGCAATTTTCGCATTGCTCGCGTTGGAATGGTAAAGTCTTTGAATTCCGAAGACAATTAATTTGTTAGAAGATTGAAAAGATTATTATGATTTGTAGGCAAGATAATAAAATATCTCAAGCAATTCTGATTCTTCTTTATGATAGAGAAGAAATGGTATAAATTGGTAGGTAGATAGGAGAATAAAAAAAAGTTTCAGAATAATTCAAAGTTCGGAAAATGAAACATAAAAAGTTAAAAAAAAGTTCCGAACTTTTCAAAACCATTTTGTGAATTTGAATCGTCTATTCCTTATAGATTCCGTATTTCCGTCGAACCCCCTACTCCCAGATTTGGATTGGAAACGAAGGTCGTATTGAGTTGGGCTTAAAAGAAATCAGGAATTAAACTCCAATAACTCCCATGAGAAAGAAGTTAGTCACCCATCATGGAGACAAATTTATGTGTATGAGACAATTAGGTCACTTGAATAAAGTGACCAAGACTTCTATGAAACTCAACTGAAGTTGAGTCTTCCATCATGATATCAACTGAAGTTACTAAATATCACACCGTTTTCGATCGATTTCATAGAGGCAATTTTAAAGATCGCAGTTCTCTCATAAAACTTATTTCCAAATTTTAATTAGTCATAGGTATCCAATTGACATAAGTAGTGTCCCAGAAACTATCTGATTTCAAAATCAAAATATCTACCTATACCTATTGAAATAGCAAAATACTTGGGTAGGTATACCTACATATCTACGAGTAACGAGTATACCTACCTAAGGTACGGTCATATTCTTAATTAGGTGAATACCTATTAGGTAATTGATACCTTCAGAAAATAATAATTTACGAAATTCTTTTAGTGTCATATTACAAAATTACTTCTCAATATCTCATAATTGAAACATCTGATGCCGAAAGTTTGGCGTAAGAAATCCTTTATGAAATAAATAATTAGAAATTTTTTATGAACCCCTGACAAAAAACTCACCTTATTACTTAACGTTATATGTTTTTTGGATACCTACTTAATTGTTGACTATCATCCGACTCAAGTTTTGCCTACTTTGAAAGTTTGTAAGCTTTCCTACCTACCTTCCTTTTCTTTCCTTTCCTGCCTGACCAATAAAAAACTTACCTCCATGATCAACAGGTACAAATCTGAGGTACGGACTGCCGGCAGATCCCCAGTCTAAATGTCGTACATTGTTACATGTACCGTCATACGAGCGGTACTGACTAGAAGTACAATCATCTGCTCTGACCAGACACACGGTCAGCAATCTGAAACAGAAGAAAACAGTTACAGTTCCCTCTATCAAACCTCTTTAAAAAGAAAATCTGATGGATTCACCAAAGATGAGTTCCACCGATTCCAGCTCGAATTAAGATTCAAGAATCAGTCGACCGCTCCAGTTAAAATGAAATCATCAAACCTTGACTGACTCTCTCACCAGACTAACAATATAGGTATTATAGGTACTCTACTTCTTTACCTTCTTACTTTACTACATAGAATCTGGAATTATAAATTAAATTAAACTGTAAGACGATAAACTGTTCAGTAGAAATTCTTGTTCCGAAGGTGTTGGGAAGTGTAATGTGTTAAGGATTATGTAAGGAACCTACCTACTCGTATAACGTATATCCAAATCCGTAATGTTGTATGTAAGAACCCAAAGTATATCCGAACATGAACATGTGATGGGCGTGATGGCGTGTTTAATTACGCTGAAAGTCGGACATCCACTGGGTTACACAACATAGGGCTATACGCTGACTATTTCAGACTTTCAGTTGGACATGAGACTTTCTGCAGAGGGTTATATCCTAAATCATCAAACCGTTGAATAAGAATAACCGTTTTGGACATGGAAGATGATGGAAAGAGTCCAGATATTGCTTCTGGGCGTTCAAGGAGTTTTATACTCCTAATTCTATTCGGAATGAGCTAGGTATCAACTATGCCCCTTATCTCAGGGCACGGAAAGAAGTTCAAAGCGTTCCGAACTTTTGGAACCATGTCATCTGGTTAGATCATCTGTAGTAGGTACCGACAGTCGAATGCATATAGGCAGGCCCAGATTTATGGATTAGATTAGTGACACGTGTCGCAGGCCACAAGTCTATGGGGTCACAGAAGGGGAAGTCACAAAAGATTTACTCAGATAACAGTGGTAAGCTGGTTTTTACAGCTGACAATCGTACTTACACCTAAATCAAATGCTTCACAGAGAATCCCTTACCCTCGAGTCATTTATCCCTTACCCTCGCCCGCTTTTTACAGCAAAGCTGTGGATTGTACAAGCCCACAAGCTGGTGAATACATTCAAGGAAAGATTTGTAAAAGGCAATAAGACTTCGGGTCCATATCACCAGAACGTACGAAAATCCATTTGTAGACAAAAAGTCAAAAAGCCCACTCTGAGGTTTAGGTGTTTGATCCATTTGGATATATCAAAGTTCCATGTGTTCTAGAGCGAATGCCCGAATTGCCCGACACCTATGTCCAGACCTGGACATTAGTTGAGGTGTTCATATCACACACTTTGGTACTTACTATGAAAAGTTGGCACATATCCCTGACTGATTAATATGGGACAGACTTCCATACTGATATCTTTATGACAGAGGTTATATCATAGACACATATCTCATTGAAAGGTCATTGGAGACAGTTATGAGAGTAAAAGGCTCTGACGTTCCTTGATCCCTGAGGGCGCCTTTCGATTTTCTTTCCTGATATTGTTTACGGACAAGAGAAATGGAAATTACCTCTTGTAAGTGCTATACTTCTTGTACGTGCTATAATAGATCTTACCATCAGCCAGAAGGACTAAAGAGGTATTCATCATGGAAAGACGCGAGTGAGAGGCGAACCTTTCAATAACGAAAGATCTAAGTCATCCGGCATGCCACCCACCTTTATCGCTGGAATATCTTTCAGCGTTCCAGCTCGCTAGTTACTTTCCTTATTTTCCTCTTTGAGGATTTGAAAAATCAGCACATGATTCTGTAGTCCGTCCAGATACCAATCATGCTGGAGGTTAGTGATACTCTGGGAGCTGGTACGCTGAAAGTCGGACATCCACTGGGTTACACAACATAGGGCTATACGCTGACTATTTCAGACTTTCAGTTGGACATGAGACTTTCTGCAGAATATGTAACGGCATGACGGCTCACACATTCACAAATTCGGAGCTCTGGTTTTTGCTGACTTTCGAGCGTGAGTCAGTGAGAAATCAAAAATATGGTACAGAAAAAAATGAGAGATCTCAAATGTCATGAAGTGATGTTTAAAAGCTCATTTGGTTCTTTTAAGCTCGGCCTGGAAATTGTGTCCTATTTTGGAATTGAGATGGATTATACGTTATCCAGATGGATATGGCAGCAAGGAGGCATTACAAAAGTAGGGTACGTTGCCAAACATGTCAAAGGTGCAACGGTAGAAAATCTTTAAAAGAGGAAGGTACATTGCACAGTGCTTCCTCCCACATTGCACAGTGATTCAACCTCTTGTAAAAAAAGGTTACAGATCGAAGCTACCTTTACTTTTTAAAAGAGAGAGTTTATAAAAATAGACCTTTACCTTAATTGCAACAATGCAAGGAATTCTCGCATTCTGATTGGTTCTTTCATTTTGGGTTGATGACTCATTGCTGCCATATCCATCTGGATAACGTATAGGTAAATTACTGGTTTGCTGGTACATTAGATGAAGCAATAGTCTGGACCAGCGGTTCTCAACGTTTTCGTTCTTTTTTCGCCGTAAAGGTGTGTACACACTTAGTCGATCGTCGACTGTGTGGCTGATGAAATCGGACTTTCTAGGACATGTCCATTGTCAAATTCTTTGAGACTACATAAAGCTTTATACTTCAGGACTATGAGCCAATAAATCTCCACTTGTAGGTGACACCACTGACTGAATAAAAGTGTTCTGTTTGAGTACTGTTTTGTAGTTACTGGAGGTATGTATTGAAGAATCTTTGACGCCTAAAGGACTTCCAGTTCCTAGGGGGAATTCCCTGAACGCATTGCCCACTCCTCTACGAAATATTTGTGAATCCTCATCTCTATGACGATAAGCAATTTAAGGTACTTTATTAGTTTGCCAGGTTTGCCTATTATCAGAAATTTCTGATGACTCGACGTATAGTAATGAAACAACTATTACCGAATAAACCCCTTTCTCGGCGAAAAGAAACTTGATTCTGCTTTTGGATTTTAAAATCATTGGCTTAAAGATAGTATCATCATTGCTTGACTGATATTTTTCCTCTTTCTTTAAGTTCACGTATTATTCAGTAAAAAAAAAAAATCATAGGTCGTTAGATAAGAAAGAACTTTCTTCAGATTAACCTTCATCAAAAACATACACAGAAAGATGTCATTTGCTAATTGATGCTACTTCTTACACAATATCAAAGTTAATATGTAATTTGGAAACTTCTTTTAACCACGTACCTACCACGTACTTATGCTTACACATATGAAGATCGAAGGACTGTTCTTCAGAGAGGGCGTATTGGCGAAAGGTAATGGGTAAACTTTGAAGATATAATTTGGCTGAACTGCGTGAAAGAAGGGGAACCAGCAACCTCCTTGGAGCCTTGAGATAAACAAAAGCCAACTTGACTACATATATAGACTTAGCAGAACCAAAAATGGTTGTTAGTATGTGGTTGTGCTTTTACTTTTATCTTCTCTAGAAGGCGATCCTTTAGTCATCCTTAAAGCTGTCGCAAAGCTTAAAGCACATGGTCGACGGCGGTCGATCGACGAGGTGAATCTACCTATTATGTTGTCGAGGCAATGTGGACGGTTTCAGTCGACATCGATCGAGACAGTCAACGGCCGTCGACCATGTGTTTTGTCATTTATCACGCCTTTGGGTGCAAACCGCAAAGGTTGATAAGGACTGTTTCAAATACTATCCATAGAAAGTTCAACCTTTACAGGTTTTACATTTTACAGCTATTAATTCACCTAAGTTTGTTAAAAAAAAAAAAAAAAAAAAAAAAATCATAGGTCGTTAGATAAGAAAGAACTTTCTTCAGATTAACCTTCATCAAAAACATACCTACACAGAAAGATGTCATTTGCTAATTGCTACTTCTTACACAATATCAAAGTTAATATGTATTTTGGAAACTTCTTTTAACCACGTACCACGTACTTATATGCTTACACATATGAAGATCGAAGGACTGTTCTTCAGAGAGGGCGTATTGGCGAAAGGTAGGTAAACTTTGAAGATATAGTTTGGCTGAACTCCGTGAAAGAAGGGGAATCAGCAACCTCCTTGGAGCCTTGAGACAAACAAAAGCCAACTTGACTACATATACATATATATTAGACTTAGCAGAACCAAAAATGGTTGTTGGTATGGTTGTGCTTTTACTTTTATCTTCTCTAGAAGGCGATCCTTTAGTCATCCTTAAAGCTGTGTCCACACATAGTTGACGGCGGTCGATCGACGAGGTGAATCTATGTTGTCGAGGCAAAGAGGACTTTTTCGGTCGACATCGATCGAGACAGTCAACAGCCGTCGACTATGTGTTTTGTCATTTATCACGCCTTTGGGGGCAAACCGCACAGGTTGATAAGGACTGTTTCAAATACTATCCATAGAAAGTTCAACCTTTACAGGTTTTACAGCTATTAATTCACCCAAGTTTGTTATTCTAATGTTGTTGTCACAGTCACCTTGATAGAGAACCGGAGTGATTCTAAATTAGTGCAGTCCCATGACCACAAGAACAGTGATGTATTAGGCGTTAATATTCTAGATTCCAAACTTAATTGCGAGACAGGCATACTTTTTTATGGCTATTAAATCGTTGTTTTGAACACATTAGTCCAAAAAATATGAGTACATATTACACTATTACAGGGATTGACGAACGCCCATTTAGTAGTTTGTCCGTTCGTAGGAACAGTACAGTAAAAATAAATAAGACAACATTTCGTGAATTTAATTCCTATTTTTCAGAAGCATCAAACGTAAACAAGCCGTCAATTATGCTAACGAGGGTTTTTTCGCATCTATCAATTATAGGTAGATAAATACCTAATTGGCAAAATTGGTGAATTTCTCAGGCGAAATTGGGTGGGTTTTGCCCCGAGGGTATTATTAATACATGGGTTTAGCCCGTTACCTACGCTAATTTGTTAATCAATCAACAACTTGGAAAATTGGTACATTTCCATTCCATTTTAAAACCAAAGTCAAATATGTTAACGTTTCCTTGGTAAATCAAAGGAAACTTCGCCCCAAAATCAGATCCAATTTTCGTCACACCCTGTCTATGCAGATGTGTGTTGATAATGAAGTTAGCCACACCAGTTCGGGGGGCCTGGCTAGAAACAAAAACAACAAAACTTGACAGTACTTAACTTCATCTGAGCCTTAACTTTGACCTAAATGGGAAAAAGCTCGGTAATTTAATTTATGGTAAACCTCCTGTTTTGCATCAGACTTTGCCAGATAACAAATAATCTACAGCAGGGGTTCCCAAACTGGGGGTGTCCTCCCTTGGGGGAGTGAAGACAAGGCAGGGGCACGACTCCTAGTTGAGTTCCCCCTGAGGGGACAAACTGAGAACTCTTAGGCCAGCCACTCACTATCAGGTAGACCCGACAGGTACACCTTATCAGGTCTACCTGATAGTGAGTGGCTGGCCTTATTTAGATACCTCTCAGGCACGATTAGTAATTTATTTGTTTGTGTGTTCCAGACAGCTGTTAAGGAAAACTTGATTTAAATATTCTTTACAAGTCATATATGTTCATCTTCAAATTCCAGCCAATCTTCACCAGCTGAACTTCTCTAATGGACTATTCAACCTTTCATTCATAACTGCATAAATTACTATGCATTCACACGTAGAACCAGAGCCACTTACTCTTTCAATGGTATGCCTAGTTAGTAAGTACATACCTACATAATGTGTAGGTAAGAAATGTAAGTAAGTATGTACTTTCAAATCTATCACACTTCAGAGTCTAGCATAGCTGGACCATCCGCATTCTAGGATTCTTAGCATTTGATTTCCTGAGGATCTTCAGTACCAAAGATTGTACCTTTCTCAATATAGATAACCAGTGAGTAGTAAGCCCGAAATGCACAATGGTTAGGCGCGGGTTCGAATCCCAATCAAGGAACGGAATTAGGTAAATGAGGAGAACATTTATTTGAGAATTTGATCACAAAAATGAAGCTTTCGTTGACGTTGCGCATGGATCCTTCTCCAAGTGAAAATTTTATCCGCGCTTTTCCACCAGTATCTAAAACACCCAAGGATAACAAGCTCAAATTGTTTAAGGGGTGTTAGCCGGCTAGGTGACGATCTGGGGCAAAACGCCGCCACCACACCATGTCGCTGGCTTTTTCAGGCCCCACTCAGGCTGAGTGAGGTTGATGTGAGGTGGAGGGTAATTTCAAACTTTAGGTCCTTAGCCTTGTGATATCCTCTACTCAAAATTGCATAACACTACTAGTGTTTAGTTCCGTGAGATTTCAAAGATTTTTCCACGTAATGTTACGTCATACGAGTAAGTTCTGCGAAAAGAAAATTGTAAACTTTATGAAACGGGGACCTGTCCAAAGTCTAGGCTAGGGCCTCTAGGGAGACTCAAATAAGGTCGGTCCTGGATTGACAAGTGGGTGTGCTTACGGGTAACATAACCTGTCTACAGTCGTTATGACTATAGTGTGACTATTCTCAGGCCTTCCTCGGCGTAGCTTAACATAGGTAACTCTAAAACCGGTCTTAAATTAACGACTGAAGTGTTATCTAAAACTTTCTCGCTTTGAGCTCATCGGTTGTCGCGGCAAATTTCAAGATCAGAGCTCATTTGTGTGAGAAAATGTGAAAAAAATCCCCCCAAAAACAGTTTTTTTAGCTCTAGGGAGACTCAAATAAGGTCGGTCCTGGATTGACAAGTGGGTGTGCTTACGGGTAACATAACCTGTCTACAGTCGTTATGACTATAGTGTGACTATTCTCTTGATGAAAAATTGAAAACTTTAAAGTTAAATATCTCAGTTTGATGATTTTCATTTATTGCCCTTTTTGCACCCAGCTCCTCAATTGACGTTAGAGGGAAGAGGCGACTTTTAGCCTTAGGCTATGCAATAGTTCTAGTCGTCGCTTCCCTCTATTTTAGCTTCTCTCTACCAGTTCGACGTTCTATGGGCTATGCCCTCAGCGCTATTCTGTTTTTAGTCTAGCACAACAAGCTATGCTCTCCACTCCACTCTGTTTTTAGCCCAATCTAGACACCCTATACCCAGTGTAGAGACAAACTGTGGCAAAAGTTACGAGACATCCGAATATATTCGGAACTTGAATAGAGATGAGAACATAATTTATTGTGTTAAGCATACTGTCTTGATGCTTGGCACAAAAATCTTTACTGGGTAAACTTATACAGTTTATGTTTAGCTCCGTACAGGTACACAAAAATTCCAGCATAACTCCATACACAAAAAGCCCACTTTTGGGCTTAGGTGTAGGGATAAACAGCCCTAAAAGAAGGGTGAAGCTTATACGGATATACACAGTCCATGACCTTGACTTGGAAGCAAACTACCAATCTCTGGGACCGAGGTCTACGTCTACCGCGCTCAACACTACACTACTGAAGTAGAAGTAGTAAAAATATCTTTGATTTTCAATTTTCACCACTTGTATCCTATTAGGTAGATAGATAGGTACCTACTTTACCTACCAAATAAATTGATCTTGTGTTTTCAATTGATTTTATCAGCCCGGCCGGGAATCTAACTTGGATCTCTTGAGTACTAGACGAGTACGACGACCACTAGAGCACTGAAAGATTAATGTTTCAGTATTCGTCGCACCCACTGTATTCCTCTCAGCCAAGACACAACCTATCCATACATCTCTGTCCAATATTAGCTCATACTCTCTCTTTCCTCTGACAGGCATTGGTCTTGAAAAATTATTTATGAGAAGATAAAGATCCGATTCTTGTTCCTCTTCTAGAAAAAAAATCGCTTATCTTTAAGATCGTTCTTTGCAATTTTTCGAATTAATTTGAGATTTTATTAAGTAATTAAAAAGATTATCTAGGTAAAATTCTTTCTCCGAGAATCACAAATTTAGGCCGCTTAGATTTGAAAAAAAGATTCGATTTAGATTTTTACAGGTACCTATTATCGTCTTGAAATTAAAATAGAGGAGAGAGAAAGACAGAATAGGAGAAAACCAGTCGTTAGTCGTTCCAAAAACGAATTCTATGTTTCTGATAAAGTTCGCCCCTGGTGGGGATCGAACTAGCGACCTAGCGCTTGGAAGGCAGGCGCGCTATACCCCAAAAAACTCCACTCATATTTCTTTCAATTGAATTGAGGACATTCGCCCAGAGATGGCTCGGGCACGCATCCTAACCCCAGCCCTGGACCAAGATGTCATTAGAGCCCCCATTGTTATTGAAGAAAAAACCTCGAAGCGAATATGGTTTAGAATTGGACATGATTACATTGTCAATCTTCGTGTTAAATGGAATAAATATTTATTTAATTCGTAATGCGTGTATGTGTGCTTAGAAAGTACCCAGGAAGTCGGAACCAGCGTTAAGCCGAAGGAATTAGGTAGACGCGAGGTCTACGAAAGTAAATCTGGTTGACTATAATGTCAAGATTAATTTTAAGGTTCGGCCACACGAGGTGACATATGGCCGGGGCAAAATCTGAGGGGCCAAGATCCTAGAGTAAACTCGTTTTAACTCTTGGCTCGGCGTAAATCTTACATTAAGCAACCTGATTGACTGGTTTACACTCGGTTTGCCTAAAAAGTTCCAAAGGGGCTTGTCAGCAGCGGCTTATACAACTTTTTCGGGGGTCGATTCTCCAAATTTTCGGAGTCCGCCCCATAGTAAAGGAGGAATAATGAGACTAGAGGATGGGCCTCGGCCCCCTTGAAAATACGGCCTTGTCTATTATTCTAAGTGAGTTCTACGTACCATTCACTTAAAGTCTAAACACTGTAAGTGTGTAGCTACCTTACTTCTGTGTTCATCACTTCACCATTCTTCTGATCTTCTAGTAAGCGATGAACATTGAATAGAATTACCTTATGAACACTCACTTTAATGTGTTTAATTTTAAATGCGTGAGTTTTAGACAGGTAGTTAATTTGTCGTATTGAGGACATCATCCTGTTGTACCTACACGCAATGTGTTAGATAAGTCTTTAAGTATCTCGGGAGTCAATTTTCTCGAATCCATTATGAATTGGTAATTAGTTTTTTAACATAAACCATTTTTATTTATTTATGAACATAAGAAGATGATTGAATATTCAAAAATTCAATTTGTGGGCATATTTTTTTCCTCTTCTCTAATTTTTATTTGTAATCTGGTTAAAACACCCATATAGGTTCTACCAAATAGTAGTAGAACCTGTGTTTGGGTGTTTTTTTATATATATTATTGAAATAGTTATAATAATTTCAAAAATTCAGTGGGTACTTTTCTTCATTTTTTATACTTATAGGGTATGCAGATCTGATGTGTTTTGAATATATTTTCTTCCAATTAGTTTGATGTAAACGTTGAATTTTATTTTATATAACATACCTAATATTTACTTTTAAAGAACACTATCCATGTAATGAGTTATTGTTATTATGAGTTTGTATTATTTATTTTGTTAATGTTTTGAATTGATTGGTAATGTAATCAGTTATCACGTTATCAGAGAGATAAGTTGTATCGGTGGTACAGAGAATGAAGAATCATAATATGTAGGTAGTACAACATACTGTCTATTATTGGTGGTACAAAGTAAGAAGTAGTATTAAGAGATGATGTAAATCTCGTTTTGTCTCTTATTGTCCATCTCATGAGGGACATACTACGGGGTGGGTATGCTACGACACAGACAACACGAGTCTAATTTAGCGGTTATTTAATTAATTATCTTCTTCTTTTTTTCGCCTTTTCCCGTGTACAAACGGGCTCGGCGTTTTTCGTCAGCCTCTCAATCAGCCCTAACTAGGGTAAACGGCTAAAACGGCTGTAAAACAATCATCTTCTTCTTCTTCTTTTTTTATCGAAGATCATAATGAGCATGCTACCTCATTCAGTAGTCATGCGTTTCCCTATCAGGAAATCGCGGGTTCGAATCTTAGCAAGTATTGGGGAGCACTCAGCCTCAGTGCATGAAGCTGAGTGCACCCCATTCTAATCTTTGAGAACCTTGCAGAGTTTCTGCGCCGATTAGAACTTGACACCCTCAACTGACCTTTCCCTATGGACAACTAACTGTCTCGGTAGACCAATCGACAAACAATAAAATAATAATAAAAAAAGTGATATAAAAACCAACCTAAAGTGGACAGACAATCTCTTGTGTTGGTTTACCCTTGCTCCCAATAATTTGATCTTCCTACGAAATGATAAAACAAGCTGGGCCCGTCCCTCCGGGAATTTTTTAGCCCGTAGTGATTAGAGAAAATCAGTACCTATGTACCTACCTAATTTGTTTAATATTCAGTTTATTATTATTCTTGATTTGATTTTTTGATTTTACTTTCATGTAATGATTTAAAATCAAGACTAGAGCCCGTTCTCCCTTTATTCCCAATATAATGTTTAAGTCACCCATCCATTTATTGGCCTTCCTCGGCGTAGCTTAACATAGGTAACTCTAAAACCGGTCTTAAATTAACGACTGAAGTGTTATCTAAAACTTTCTCGCTTTGAGCTCATCGGTTGTCGCGGCAAATTTCAAGATCAGAGCTCATTTGTGTGAGAAAATGTGAAAAAAATCCCCCCAAAAACAGTTTTTTTAGTTTTTTGGCTTTATGGTTTTTAGGACAAAATTTGCACCACCATTTTCGTGATCCTGGTAAAAAGACCTTTAATTTGATATATAGGTCAACCAGGTTTGGATAAGTCCTTCTATGTCTATGGGGACAGACAGAGTGACGACACCGAAGCGAATAGTCCGTCCCTCATACCTTTTCATTACTTTTGTAATAATAAAGGAAGGACGGACAAAAAAATCGAACCTTTAACTTCCAAAGAGTTCGCTATTTAACGCCAAATCTTTGAAAAAACTCAAAGTTAATTTGATATATAGGTCGACCAGGTTTGGATAAGTCCTTCTATGGGGACAGACAGAGTGACGACACCGAAGCGAATACAATAGTCCATCCCTTATACCTTTTCATTACTGTTGTAATAATAAAGGAAGGTCGGATAAAAAATCGAACCTTTAACTTCCAAAGAGTTCGCTATTTAACGCCAAATCTTTGAAAAAACTCAAAAAGAGTTCGCAATGCTCAGGCGTTTAGATTTCAGCCAAAGTCGCCTGAACTTGGCACAGAGATTCGATAAATGATGTAGATTAAAAGCATCCTTGGGCCCTGTTTCCAGAAGGTACCGTTCGACCGTTATTCCGGACCAAAGTTCCGCTCTTTAGGGTTATACAGGGAAAAAGCTCAAAAGGAACTAGCGCTTCTCTCACCTTTATTGAGAGTAGGTAAGGTGGGTATACCTAAAAAACTGATTACAAAAAATGCAGAGATTCGATAAATGATGTAGATTAAAAGCATCCTTGGGCCCTGTTTCCAGAAGGTACCGTTCGACCGTTATTCCGGACCAAAGTTTCCCTATTTAGGGTTATACAGGGAAAAAGCTCAAAAGGAACCAGCGCTTCTCTCACCTTTATTGAGGGTAGGTAACGTGAAATCTAAAACTCCACTTACCTTTACGCATGCCGAATATTCTAAACTGTAGATTCGAAATTCTAAATTGGCGAAACACGTTAGCGGGAAAAACTACAACTATGTTTGAAAGCTTGTTCTTTTTGTCGAAGGAATTATACAGGGTACTGTGGAAGAACAATGGTACGGAAGAGGGGAAAGCTTCACTTGTGTCCTGAAAGAAATCAGGGCACCAAGCATTGAAAGCAAAAGGTAGAATTGCAGAATTGGTCAATAAAATTTAATAAATAACTTTTAAACTTTAGGTGTGTCAGCCTAGTTACATTGGTTGGTAGCGCGTCTGCCTTGTAAGCGCTGGGCCGATTCGATTCCCACCTGGGGCGGATTTTATCCTGAACGGATAATGTTCGTTCTCGGAACGACTGGCTTTCCTATCTTCCTTCTCTATTCGCTTTCGGGACGATAAGACCTTAGCAGTTACAGTTCCCTCTATAAAACGTCTTAAAAATAGTTATACCTTAAGGTAGAAACACACTACCATCACGTCACGTCACGTCACATGAAATCATGGGGAGTCAGAGAGATATACTTCAAAGTTTTCCCATAATATTATGGAAAAACTTTGAATTTTTTTAAATTTACCCAATTTAACAATCCCTTTTCCTTCGTGGGGCAAACTACATCTGTGACTCCCCATGACTTCACGTGACGTGATGGTAGTGTGTTTCTACCTTAAGTTGAGGATGGAATAGACTGGATGAGGACTAGTGAAGAAGATCTTGACTCACAACTGATGTTTGGAACGAACATTTTGAGCTACAAAATCGGTCAGGGTTGCAGTCATAAACTTGTAGCCTGGAAAAGTCGGAAAAATCATCAGTGGTCAAAATGGGGAAAATTATAAAAACAAATTTTAAGAATTTTTTTATTGATGAAGGTGTATTTTTATTTATTTTTGATTTTAAACTTTCCAAGTTCTGTTTTTAAAATTTAGAAGAATGTAACAGAGGGCATTGCAAAAAGTACTTATGATCGCTATATGTACAGGCATTAAGTATTTTTACTAAACAAATTTGCACCAACGAAAACCAACCTCACGGAAAATACCGTCAACTAAGATAATTTAGTCCCTTTAAAGCAGTGGGCTTGAGGTGTCATAAATATAATTTAATTTAAAACCGCATTGTATTTCTTCATATTGACATTACTCATATCACAAAGATGATTTAATCTCAAATAAAGCATTCATACCTACTCCTAACAACTAATAGTTCGATTTTTTTTTTTTCAAGATGAGTGTTTCACCGCCGTTTTTATTTCGTAGCAATGAAACAACTGCTACATTGGACGCATGTGGTCTTCGACCTATGGGTTCTCCAGAGGCTTACTCGGGGCCTAAAATTTAATGAGTTATCTAAAAGCTGTCGAGGATGTTTACGAAATTTCTCGGAACATCGGAAAACCAAACTCAGACCAGCCACACACTATCAGGTAGACCTGATCAGGTCCACCTAATAGTGAGTGACTGGCCTCAAATTGTGGCCCCGACCGTGAAAGCCTTTGCTCTGTAACAGTGGCTACCAGTCAATGACGTCATAGATATGTATCTATGATGATGACGTCACATAGTTGGTATATCCCGGCGGTATAACGGAGGGCGGATAGTAGCAGGACGCAACCTCCTCGTTATCCTCCTCTGTGACACGAAGTATCCGGATCTTCACTTTCCCCGCCTTTTCCGACTTTTTCTTCTTCATTTTTTTCTTTTTCTTCCCCGCGGCTGGGGTGGGTTTGACTTCGGTTGCGGGAGAGATGGGTTTGTCTTCGGATTCCGACTGGGAGGTGCCCTCGCCCGGCAAAATGCCGTCTTTGAAGCTGACGCCCTTGGGAGGGCGTTCGGAGGAGGCGTCCCTGAGAAGGTCGGTCCTGAAAGTGAATCGTTTGGGGGTTGAGTTATTTCATTTTATTACCACTGTCAAAATGTTATTACTGTTATTAGAATGAAGAATGAAATCAAGACACAGGAGGGTGTGGGTTCAATCCCAGCCGAGGTATGGAATTTTATCCTCAATATAAATTGAGAATTTCGCCACAATAATAGTAGTAGCCTACTGCTGGAGTAAAGGGACTTCTCAGTCCTATGCAAGCAGTATAAATAAGCACTATTATTATTTGAATTACCTTAGTCCGGGAGCAATCAGAATACTTTTGACGGCGGGCGGGGCTACCTCCTCAAACTCGGGGGGCGTGGTTATCACAGGCGAACTGTTCTCCTCGTCCTCTTCTTCCTCTTCCTGTTGCTTTTCGTCCAGGTCCTTCATGTGACCTTCTATCACGGACATCAGCGGCGAATCCCTAAGGAGAGAGTCCTGAAGAGGAGAAATAATGGAAAACTTCGAATTAGAAAAATTCGAAGTTTTCCATTAAAAATAATGGAAAACTTCGAATTAGAAAATATGTTGTAGCGGCTTCAGCTGTGGCCGAATGGTGATGGCAGAGTAAAGAAGGGATATCTTTTTTCTTTCTGCCATACACCAGGGTGATGGTCTTTAGCCATGTTTAATTGGCTCGTCCTGAGCCATAGGTAGTCAACCATCGTGAAGACTTGTGCTTATTCTTTAAAAGCAGAGAACCCTTTGAAAACTGCCAGCTAGGCTGGTTAGGGTTTGGTGTTCTCCTCCCCCCCCTCGTAGAAAATGTATTAATCCTTTTCTTATTCGCCTTTTCCCGTGTTAAGAAGGGGTCAAAGTTTTCCGTCAGATTATCAATCAGTCTTAGGGTGATCGCTTTTGAACTGATTTTTGGTTACAAAGTTTTACGAACGGATGTAAAGTCCCGCTCTAATTAAACTTACACTCTCTGTCTAAAGTCCTCCAGCAAAACTTACCCGGAACAGCTGTTTCTTCGCTTTCAGGAGAATCAACTTTTTCTTCTTCTCCCGCGCCAGTCGCTTTTGCTCCTTCTCCTTCTTCCGCTTCTCCTTTCGCTCCAGGCGAGCCAATTCCTTGCCGCGGGCGGGGCTACCTCCTCAAACTCGGGGGGCGTGGTTATCACAGGCGAACTGTTCTCCTCGTCCTCTTCTTCCTCTTCCTGTTGCTTCTCGTCCAGGTCCTTCATGTGACCTTCTATCACGGACATCAGGGGCGAATCCCTAAGGAGAGAGTCCTGAAGAGGAGAAATAATGGAAAACTTCGAATTAGAAAATATGTTGTAGCGGCTTCAGCTATAGCCGAATGGTGATGGCAGAGTAAAGAAGGGATACCTTTTTCTTTCTGCCATACACCAGGGTGATGGTCTTTAGCCATGCTTAATTGGCTCGTCCTGAGCCACAGTCAACCATCGTGAGGACTTGTGCTTATTCTTTAAAAGCAGAGAACCCTTTGATAACTGCCAGCTAGGCTGGTTAGGGTGTTCTCCTCCCCCCTCGTAGAAAATGTATTAATTCTTTTCTTATTCGCCTTTTCCCGTGTTAAGGAAGGGGTCAAAGTTTTCCGTCAGACTATCAATCAGTCTTAGGGTGATCGCTTTTGAACTGATTTTTGGTTACAAAGTTTTACGAACGGATGTAAAGAAAGTCCCGCTCTAATTAAACTTACACTCTCTGTCTAAAGTCCTCCAGCAAACTTACCCGGAACAGCTGTTTCTTCGCTTTCAGGAGAATCAACTTTTTCTTCTTCTCCCTCGCCAGTCGCTTCTGCTCCTTCTCCTTCTTCCGCTTCTCCTTTCGCTCCAGGCGAGCCAATTCCTTGCCCAGGAGATGCAATTGGGAAAATATTATTAATAAAAGGTCGATTCCTACGTAAAAAGTTGTGAAAAATCCAAATCTGAGGTCAAAACTCCCAAAAAAAACTTTAAAACGTCGAAAATTCAATTTTCAATTGCCGTTCTAATGAAAAAGTTCAAAGAGTTGTGACGTCAGATTTCACGTCAAAATGCAAAGAAACGCTTGCGCAAAAACAAACGAAGCGGGAGTCATGAATTATGATGTCATCGCCTACGGGAGCGTATGCCGTGACGTCAAAGTTCTCGATTTAACGGTATTTTTTAAATCGATTTATCTCGGTATCTAGAAGTCGCAGGAGAAAAAGAAAAATTCCGTTGGTCCTCATTTTTCCTGCTCTTTGACTTTGAAACATCACCCAAGTAAGCGCAACTGATCTATTGAGAGAGTGATAGATAATTGGTTTACTAAAATAATGTTAATTCCTTTACTCCAGCAGTAGGCTACTATGTACTAATTGTGGTCAAATTCTCTATTTACATTGAGGTTAAAATTCCATACCTCGGCTGTGATTGAACTTAAGCCCTCCTGTTTACGAGGCGAGCGTCCTGACCACTACATAACGGAGGTAGACCTTGACTTACCGTCTTGATGACCTTGAATGACCTCGTCTTCTTCTTGGTGACCTTGAATATCTTCTCCTGTGTCTAGATGACCTTGACTTACCGTCTTGGTGACCTTTAATATCTTCTCGTGTCCAGATGGCCTTGACTTACCGTCTTGGTGACCTTGAATATCTTCCCCTGTGTCCAGATGACCTTGACTTACCGCCTTGGTGACCTTGAATATCTTCTCCTGTGTCCAGATGACCCTGACTTACCGTCTTGGTAACCTTGAATATCTTCTCCAGTGTCCAGATGACCTTGACTTACCGTCTCGGTGACCTTGAATGACCTCGTCTTCTTCTCGGTGACCTGGAGTATCTTCTCCTGTGTCCGGGTGACCTTGACCGCCTATGGCCGGGACTCCGGGATCTGCGACGGCCGGGAGATTTGGACCGGGACCTTCTCCTACCGTGGCCCGGGGAGAGCCTTTTGGAACGGTCTTTGGATACTGTTCGTCTACCTCTGTGGAGCGAAAGGTTGGATTTTAGTTAAAGAGGAATTCTGTTGTCGAAAAGAAATGCTTTTAAAAAATGTCGAAAAAGCACCACCGGACTTGTCTAAGTGGGGCCCGCGTGAAGTTGATCGCCTAGGGGAGCGTACTCCGTGGCGGGAAGGAGAGGCCGTGAGCCGCGAGAGGGGAGAGCGAGAACGCGAGTGGCGCTTTTTGTATTTGGACGGGGAGCGGGACCTGTTGAAGTGAGTGAGTGATAATAGGTTTACGAAAATAATGTTGGAATGGACCAACATCAACACAAATAGGGACTGCAAAAGAATGGCAGAGAATAGAGAAGAATGGAGGAATGTCATTAGAAGAATCTGAGCAACCTTCGGCTACAAAGACGCAACAACAATGATGATGATGAAAATAATGTTAATAAGATAATAAGTCCCTTTACTCCAGCAGTAGGCTACTACTATCTATCATTATGGTCCAATTATCCGATTGCATTGAGGATAAAATTCCATACATCGGCTGAGATTGAACCCAAGCCCTCCTGTTTACCAGGCGAACGTCTTGACCACTACACCACCGAGGTAGATTTAAACGACCTTGACTTACCCTTTTGGTGACCTTGAATGACCTCGTCTTCTCCTCGGTGACCTTGAATATCTTCTCCTGTGTCCAGATGACTTTGACTTACCGTCTTGGAGACCTTGAATGACCTCGTCTTCTTTTTGGTGACCTTGAATATCTTCTTCTCCTGTGTCCAGATGACTTTGACTTACCGTCTCGGTGACCTTGAATGACCTCGTCTTCTTCTCGGTGACCTTGAATGTACTACCCCCGTAAAATTATTAAAAAAAAAAAAAAAAAAAAACATGTAGGTGCTAGGTGCTGGGTCAACACGAGAACTCCAGAAAGTAACCCGTTGAAATATTTGCAATCAAAATACGAGTGCAAATTTGAAATACTATCTGGGCAATCGCATGCTGGCTTTTCCCGGCCCCAGCCAGGCTGGGTGAGGATGTATGGAGGCCGCTAGCTTGTCACCGAATGAACAGTATACGTACCTTCATAGGGGCAGGATTCATACTGGCTCCGGGCATTCCTGGCTGAGAAGCTTGGGGATATTCTGAGGGTACCACCCGTAACATGTTACCCATCTGAAATATGTAGTAGACAAACATTCAATCAAATTCAACCTAGGTACATATGTAGCATATGAAATGATTTAGGTAAGCCGGTGGAATTGTGGACATAATTTAGGTAAGCAATTAAGCATGTACAATTTTGTTTACAAATTGATATTTTCAGATAGGTAGTTTATAAATACAATTAAAAAAGGAATTTTATTTGTGTTAAACATGAATGCTCTTCACAAATGTCCTTCCTCGCTTAAAATAATACGCCAAATTTCATGACTTGACTTGGACTGGAACCGCCAACCTCCAGATCCAATAATTGGGCTTGTGGTCTTGATAGAATCAATGATATTGACTGTTTGATAATTTTAGCTGGTTGGCACTTCCCAAAAGGATCCCTGAGGTTTGTTAAAAAAAAAAAAAAAAAAAAAAAAAAAAAAATGTAAAATAAAATTACTATAGTTAGGGTACAAGGGGTGAAAATAGTATTGAAAATAATAATAATAAATAATAGCAATAATAAATAGAAAGTGGTTGGTTGGTATCAAATGCTGGGAATTGACCATCAGGTCATTTTCCTATAAATAGAAAAATAGAAAGTAAAATCCTACATACCTGTACAACATGACTAGCACCAGGATACTGTTCAGGCCCGGGGGCAGGGCCCACCACACTGTTGGGCCACTCACAATAGCCCCCGCCCCCCATAGGCCCCGCCACCGGTATTTGGTAACCATGGTGATATTGTTCATACGGATAATAGCCCGGACCTGGTTGGCCCATAGAATGACCATGTTGGCCCATTGGCTGGCCTGGTTGGCCCATAGAATGACCTTGTTGGCCCATATGCTGAGCCATGTCCTGAGGTGCCCCGCCAGTCATGTGACCTAGCTCGTTTCGGATGCGGTCATCTAGGGACATGCGTTTGGGGGAGTTGGACCCCGTGGTGCTAGGGTGACCTAGAGGGTCACTCGGGGAGATCATGGTTGAATCTGGAATAGAGAGATGAAGTGGTGCTCACCAGTGTGGACCAACCGAGTTATTAGGTATACAGTAGAATAGACATACCCTGTTTATCCTGCTTGAACGAGACTGGGGGAGTTGGACCCCGTGGTGCTAGGGTGACCTAGAGGGTCACTCGGGGAGATCATGGTTGAATCTGGAATAGAGAGATGAAGTGGTCAGTGGTTACCCTTGGTCTCACCAGTGTGGACCAACCGAGTTATTGGGTATACAGTAGAATAGACATACCCTGTTTATTCTGCTTGAACGAGACTAAAAAGTCTGTTTACCCCAGCAGTCTAAACAAGGTATCGTGTATTTTATGGGTTTAATAACATTACATAATATTATGTCCCAGAAGTCCTGTAGGGCACTTTTGAATTCTGATTGACCTTAGGTGGCGTCTAAAACCAGATTCGACCTTAAAAAGCGTCACTTTGTGAAAAAAATCATCATCTATCGAGAAATTGAACCTTCAACCTCCATTTTTACTTTCCTTGTCCTATAATAATGAAAGTTTTAAAATTGAAAGTACTGTCTATTTACCTGCAAGCTGAGGCAGTGCGTCCGAGTACACGGGAATGGCATGCCCGGACGAGCCCACATACTCCTGTTCCGGCGACCTCGGGCCTCTAGGATCTCTACGCGGGGAGCGAGGTCCTCGCGCCGGCGACCGGGGACCTCTCGGGTCTCTCGACGGGGAGCGAGGGCCGCGCGGGTCCCGCGAGGAAGATCTCAGGGTGCGTGAAGCACCAGCACCACCGCGGGAGGGAGAGTGGGGCCCGCGTGAAGTTGATCGCCTAGGCGAGCGTACTCCGGGGCGGGAAGGAGAGGCTGTGGGCCGCGAAAGGGGAGAGCGAGAATGCGAGTGGCGCTTTTTGTATTTTGACGGGGAGCGGGACCTGTTGAATGGAGGAGAATTTCAAACTCCTCCTCGTTATCCTCCTCTGTGACACGAAGTATCCGGATCTTCACTTTCCCCGCCTTTTCCGACTTTTTCTTCTTCAGTTTTTTCTTTTTCTTCCCCGCGGCCGGGGTGGGTTTGACTTCGGTTGCGGGAGAGATGGGCTTGTCTTCGGATTCCGACTGGGAGGTGCCCTCGCCCGGCAAAATGCCGTCTTTGAAGCTGACACCTTTGGGAGGGCGCTCGGAGGAGGCGTCCCTGAGAAGGTCGGTCCTGAAAGTTAATCGTTTGGGGGTTGAGTTATTTCATTTTATTACCAGTGTCAAAACGTTATTACTGTTATTAGAATGAAGAACGAAATCAAGACACATTATTTTACACCCATGCCTATCTAGGACAGGAAAAATTTTGCCAGAAAATTACCGTTTATGCTAAGATTCGAACCCAGTAACTCCGGGCCGGGTATTCCTCTATTTAGTCTATTCGATGGTGTAGTGGTCAAGACGCTCGCCTGGTAAACAGGAGGGTGTGGGTTCAATCCCAGTCGAGGTATGGAATTTTATCCTCAATATAAATTGAGAATTTCACCACAGTAATAGTAGTAGCCTACTGCTAGAGTAAAGGGACTTCTCAGTCCCATGTAAGCAGTATAAATAAGCACTATTATTAATTGGTGACCTTGAATATCTTCCCCTGTGTCCAGATGACCTTGACTTACCGCCTTGGTGACCTTGAATATCTTCTCCTGTGTCTAGATGACCTTGACTTACCGTCTTGGTGACCTTTAATATCTTCTCGTGTCCAGATGGCCTTGACTTACCGTCTTGGTGACCTTGAATATCTTCCCCTGTGTCCAGATGACCTTGACTTACCGCCTTGGTGACCTTGAATATCTTCTCCTGTGTCTAGATGACCTTGACTTACCGTCTTGGTGACCTTTAATATCTTCTCGTGTCCAGATGGCCTTGACTTACCGTCTTGGTGACCTTGAATATCTTCCCCTGTGTCCAGATGACCTTGACTTACCGCCTTGGTGACCTTGAATATCTTCTCCTGTGTCCAGATGACCCTGACTTACCGTCTTGGTAACCTTGAATATCTTCTCCAGTGTCCAGATGACCTTGACTTACCGTCTCGGTGACCTTGAATGACCTCGTCTTCTTCTCGGTGACCTTGAATATCTTCTCCTGTGTCCGGGTGACCTTGACCGCCTATGGCCGGGACTCCGGGATCTGCGACGGCCGGGAGATTTGGACCGGGACCTTCTCCTACCGTGGCCCGGGGAGAGCCTTTTGGAACGGTCTTTGGATACTGTTCGTCTACCTCTGTGGAGCGAAAGGTTGGATTTTAGTTAAAGAGGAATTCTGTTGTCGAAAAGAAATGAACTTTCAATTAGTGCACCTAATCAGACCTCTATAGGTCCAAATAATGGGGGAACGATATTTGTGACAAGCATTTAAGTATGCTTAACACAATTAAAAATTCCTATAGGTCCAAATAGTAATCTTATTTAGTGAGCGGTACTTTTTTTAGGATTTAGGATTAGGATATCATCAATCCTAGTAAATTATTTTACTTGTTTCCAGAAATCTCTTTCTCTGAGGCCTTGAACCGATTTTAACGAAAGCAAAAACACTAATAACTTACCGTCTTCTCCGATCTCTATCTCGCGACGTACTCCTTCTTCGTCGGGCTGACGGGGATTTGCTTCTCTTCCGCCCGGGCGATTTACTTCTACTCCTCCTCCGGCGTGGTGACCTTCTCCTCTCCGGGGATCTAGGCTGGAACCGCGGGAACTTAGACGTAGCCGGGGGTACAGGCGAACGCGGTCTACGGTCCTCACTCCCAGCTCGGACAAGAGGCGGGAAATCCTGCCCCGGCTGGGAACTCCCCACGAAGGGCGAACGGTTGGAGTCATTGTCAAACGTATCTTCGGACGTGACGTTTTCGAGATCGTGTTGAAAAGGTTTGAGGTTGGTTTCCGGTGGCTGAGGATCGTCAGGATTTCTTTCCACGAAATTGTGGGAATTCGCAAAGTTCTTGATGAAGAGCTTGAACCCGCCCGGTGTGGCTGGTTCTCCAGGAGTGTCGCCCACTTTTCCCAGCGCCGGTGCGTCTTGTAGGTTTCTATCACCACATTCTTCCGCCTCGATGAGCCTCTTTATCTTCTGCGCTTCCCGTTCTACCTTGGCGAGAATCTCGGAGGTTTTATCTTTGTCGTCTTTGGATTTCGCCGGAGCTGGCTGCTCTGCCCGCTTCTCCAGTTTCTCCTGTCTCTTCTGCTCTTCCTCCCAGAGTTTTGCTTCCAACTTGAGCTCTTCCAGAGTCGCCCGCTTTTCATCGCTTCTTTCCCGGATTTCTCCTTCTTCCTCTTCGCTCTCGTACTGTTCGAAAATATTCGTGGAGATCTTCTTCAGCTTGGATTGGTTCAGAGAGAGCATGATGGACCTCTGGTTGCCGGACTGGGAGGGGGAGGCCATCTTCGGCGAGGCGACTTTGGCGGGCAACGCTTTAGGCGCCAGGCTCATCGTCAAAGGTTTGACCGCTTCTAGTGGTTTGGCTTCCACCTTTGGTTCGTCGGCAAACATATCCATCACTTTCGTCTCAGCTGGACTTTTCACCACTTTCACAGGGGACTTCTCTGTCCTCTCCTCTTTCACCTCCTCTTTCTCTCGCTTAGTCCACCTGGACTCAGCCGGGCTTTTCACCACTTTAACAGGAGACCTGTCTTTTTCCTCTTCCTCTCGCTTACTCCACCTATGGCCGACATTTTCAAAATGATACTTCTTACTTTCGCCGCGTTCAAAGTCCCATTTGGACGCAGTGGGCTCTGCCGCGGTTGCTGAACTCGGTTTGGCCTCTTTAGCGAAGGCACTGTTGCTGACCTTATCTGAGGAGGCACTCATTCGGGTTTCTTCGGAAAATAACGAGACCAGTTCGGAGGAATGTTTGGGCTTGGGCTCGTCCAGAAACATGTTGGGGGGCAGAGGGATCTCGTCGAGTTCAGGGCTGGATGAGCCCACAGACATAGAGGTCGGACTGTACCGGCTGTTGTCAGGGATAGGGTCGTATTGTTGAGGGGATTCTGATACGGCTGGGACTGGGGTAGGAACGGGGGGTGGTACTAAACCCATTGGATGTATTGCAGAGGGCACTGGAGGTATTTCTGAGGGCATTTGAGGTATTGCTGACGGCATTGAAGCTATTACAGAGGGAACTGGAGGTATTGCAGAAGGTGGGGGTACCACTGGGGACATTGTCACTGAATGTGGTAATATACCCACTGGTAAAGAATCGCATTTAGAATTATAACTTGGTTAATCCTGCCCAAATAAGATCGATAGAAATAGGATTGAAAAACTCATTTATTGCATTAGGTACTTCTTCAAAACTATATCACATAAAACACTTCTTCTAAATTGTTCTAAATTCATTGTGTCTGTAGAGGTGCCCTATCCATGTGTGCCTTCTTTCTTCTAAGGTTTTCCAGATTTATCTTTTTTTCTCTCCTATGAAGTACCCTCTCATTGATCATTCTTTCTGTCCATTTGATCTTATTCATCTTCCTCCAGCACCACATTTCAAAGGCTTCTATTTTCTTTTTGAAGGAAAGAGGCAAGGAAATCAAGGCAGAGGACAACCCAGACTGAACTACATAAATCAAGTGGAATACTCCGGATCCCAAACATACACTGAAATGAAGAGGAAGACTTCTGATAGAAGAGCGTGGAGAACTACAAACCAATCTCAAGATTCGCCAGCCTAGTTAGCTTGGTTGGTAACGCGTTTGCTTTGTAAGCGCTAGGCCGCGGGTTTGATTCCCGCTCGGGACGGATTTTATCCTGATGGGATAATGTTCGTTCTCGGAACAGCTGGCTTTTTCCTATCCTGTCTTCCTTGTCTCTTCGATTTCAGTACGATAAGACCTTGGCAGTTATAGTTCCCTCTGTCAAACCTCTTAAAATTTCAAGACAGATAGTTATGATAATTATAGGAACATTTACGAGAGAACCCACAAAAGAGAAAACTCTTCGACAGAATTCATTCTAGCTTGGATATTGGCCTGCTTTTGAGGTTGTCAGGGATAGGGTCGTATTGTTGAGGGGATTCTGATACGGCTGGGACTGGGGTAGGAACGGGGGGTGGTACTAAACCCATTGGAGGTATTGCAGAGGGCACTGGAGGTATTGCTGAGGGCATTTGAGGTATTGCTGACGGCATTGAAGCTATTACGGAGGGAACTGGAGGTATTGCAGAAGGTGGGGGTACCACTGGGGACATTGTCACTGAATGTGGTAATATACCCACTGGAGATTTCGGTGCTTGTGGTACTCCCGCTGGAGATATGGCTGGAGGGGCGGGTACCACTTGGGGTATCTGTTTCGGGAGTGGAGGTATAACTTGGGGTACAGCTTGAGGAACCGTCTCTGTTGGTGGAGGTTCTACTTGGGGTATTGCTGAGGGTGGGGGTACTGGAGGTGATTTCGTTGTTGGAGGTATCACTTGAGGACTCGTGATCGGTGGTGCGATTTGCGAACTTGTGCCTGAATATTTGGTTGAAGTTGGGGGCATCACATCAGGACATTTGACGGAAGGTGGTTGTACGACTTTCGACATTGTTCCTGTTGGTGTCGCTTGGGGTACGTGCGTTGAGGGGAGGGGTACCTCTGAAGGATCTGGAACTAGAAATGGCTTGGGCACCACTTCCACTTTGGAAGGTGGTGAGTCAAGTTTGGGCTTTGGGACACCGATAGTGCTAAGTGGGGCTTGCGTTGGTTCAGGTGGTAGTTGTATTTCCTCTTGAAATGCAGATACTGGCTGTACAGCTTTCACTTCGGATTTAGCTTGAGTAGTATCTGAATCGTCTGACGACACATCTAATTCAATAATATCTAACTCTCTTGGTTTTGTTTTGGATCTTTTATCATATCCTGTCTTCCTTGTCTCTTCGATTTCAGTACGATAAGACCTTGGCAGTTATAGTTCCCTCTGTCAAACCTCTTAAAATTTCAAGATAGATAGTTATGATAATGAGATTAATGAGTAATAGGATTATAGGAATATTTACGAGAGAACTCACAAAAGAGAAAACTCTTCGACAAAATTCATTCTAGCTTGGATATTGGCCTGCTTTTGAGAAAAAAACGCACTTAGTAACGAAGGAAAGTAAGTAAATGAAGGTTTGTGAGGAGAGAAAGAGAAATTAAAGAGACAGTGAGAGAAAGAAAAGAGGGAGGGAGGGAGAGAGAGAGAGAGCAAAATGAAAGGAAAAGAGAGAAAAAAAAGAGAAAAGCTATGTACTTTTTTTATAATTAAACAAGGTCTTTTGTAAACATTATGTATTGTAATATGTTGTTAAACCCATAAAATACACGAGACCTTGTTTAGACTGCGGGAGTAAAGGGACTTTTTAGTCTCATTCGAGCAGGATAAACAAGGTCTATTCTATTCCATTCTATTCTATTCTTACCATTCTCCAAATCCGTATACACTCTAGCAGCCTGGGCGTCTTTATATCCAGGTCTATTTATCACCTCCTTCTCTTCCACACGGGGACGCTTTCTCCTATCTTTCTCTTCTCCTTCCTTCCCTTCTTCTTTTAATTCTCCTTCCTCTGTAGTATCCAAAGTGACGACTTCTATTGGTTCCGACTCCTTTTCCTCGGATTCCTTTTCCTTGCCTTCTTCGACCGGTTTTGCTTCGGGCTTGACGAGTTTTCTTTTGAACCTGGGGGAAAAAGGAATGAGATTAGAATGAGCTCAAGAGTTCAAATTGTTTTCAATAGTTTCTACAAAGGTTGAAGTGGTATATTCAATAGGTAGGTATCTAGTCTAGTTAGCGAAAAAGGAATGAGATTAGAATGAGCTCAAGAGTTCAAATTGTTTTCAATAGTTTCTACAAAGGTTGAAGTGGTATATTCAATAGGTAGATATGTATCTAGTCTAGTTAGCTTGCCCTGTAACTTCTAAGCGTCAGGTTGTGGGTTCGATTCCCGCCCGGGGCGAACTTTATGCCAAGCAGAAAAGGTTTGTTCTTGGAACGGTTGGATTTCTCCTATGTTCTTCTCCTCCTTCTTTTTGATTCGGGACGATAAAACTTCGTTGTTACAGTTGTGTATGGAAAAAAAATCTACCTACCTTGGAACCGCTTTTGCATTACTTCAAGTCACATTCTTTTACATCCATGCTTATCAAAGAACGGAAAATTTCGGTCAGAAAATTTCCGCTCTGGCCGGGATTTGAACCCAGCACCTCCAGGTTGAGAGTCAGTGCTCTTTACCACTCAGCCACAGAGGTAGGCCAGGACTCGCATGGAGCGGGTTTTGAATCATTAGTCTACTTACGTTGTGTTATTGATAAACTCGAGTTTCTTCTGAACAAACGAGTCGCCCAGCGCCGCAAACTGATCGTAGAAGCGGCCGGTTGGATTCAAATGTCGACTCGCATGCAGAGGGTTTTCAGCGAACTCAAGCGGTGGTTGTGTGCGAGTGGTGAAGATCGTGTCGAGACGTACCGGGTGTTCCGACCACTTGAAGAATCCGATGTTGATTTTGTTCTGCGGCGTGTCGAACACATTGGTCACTTTCCTGGGGAATAAAGCAAAAAATTGGATTGGATTTTTTTTTTTTCGAGAGGTTTAATAGAGGGAACTGTCCCGACATTCAACAGAGAAGGAAGACCGGATAGGAGAAAGCCAGCCGGTCCGAGAACGAACATTATCCGTTCAGGATAAAATCCGCGCCGGCCGGGAATCGAACGCGCGGCCTAGCGCTTACCAGGATTATTTTGGATATTTTATTGTCTTCACCCGACTCGAGTTTCGCCTACTTTTTAGGCTTCCCCTCCGCCTACTCCAAAATAATATACTTAAACGGTAAGAAATAATGTTAATACATAGGATGTCTAATATAAACCTAACAAGTAATCGCACTTACTTAGCACATTCCTATTGAACGACTTAATTCAAAAGTTAACTCCTCTATTAAGAACCTACTCTCTACTCTACCCACATACCTGTCACTTTCTCCCGTCAGCTCTCTCGCCTTGGCCTGTAGCTTCCGCTCCTTGAGCTTAGCCTCTCGAAATTCTTCCCCGCCCACCTCAGCCCGCGTTGCGTTAAATTCAGCCCAATCCTTCAGCCCGTACACCCGCACCCCGTGCAGGCAGGACATCAGCTGCCCTTCCTCGATCTCACTATCGCTGCCCGCAGGACCATCGTCCCACGCGCCAGAGCGTGGCTCCCGAGGGTCCCCGGGGCTGGCCGCGCCAGCACTCTTCTCGCCCGATGCGAGAGAGGAGGTCGAAGGGTGTCTGAGTTTGGCGGCAGAGAGCTTCCCGCTCGCGGTGGAACGGTCTGGCTTATCATCGGCGAGTGAAGAGGTTGACGGGCGACGCATGCGGCTCCCGCTTGGCTCGGAATCGTCTTCTGCCATGAGGAGCTTGGAGAGCTGCTGGATTTTCTCCTTGGATGCTTCCACTGGGAAAAAAGACGAGGGAATATATTTATTTATTTATCTACACGCTAACCAGCAGGATCATGTGTGAAGTTGAGGGAATGTTATGAGTAAAACTTTAAAATGAAAGGAAAATGAGGTTTTTGATTGAGGTATAATTTTATAAAGAAAAGAAGATGAGTTTTTTTCTGGTACTTAGAGATTATGTTATATTGCTGCTAACTGCTGAGTATACCTATCAGATTATCATATCAGACTAATAAGCCTGTTATAAAAATTTTAACATTGTCTATTACAAGATCTTTTCAAATTAGGGAATTTAGGGAATTAAACCCTTGTTTTTTTTTTTTTTTTTTTTTTTTTTTTTAACTCTTACTTGCTGTTGAAAAAGCAATTGACATGCAATGAAAAAAAAAAAAAAAAAAAAAAAAAAAAAAAAATGCTGTCTTACCTTGTATTTTTCTCATACGAGACTGCTGTTCAAGCATTTTAATTTCCAAGGTAGTTGCTTCAGCTTTCTTCAGCTCTTCAATCTCCTCGATAGTTTTCTTTGCAGCTTTTTTGGGTACATCAACTGTGGGGAAGGGAAGGGAAATGAGACAAGAATTCAATAGAACAGAATATAATATACCCTCCTTATATTGTAAGAATGAGACTGAAAAGTCCATTTAATCCTCTACCCTGAATAACTTGGTACTTCATTAGAATGAGGGATTAGAACTGAAAATTTATTCAATTTGTAGCTACTTATAGGTAGTTTGTCTGTGATTAAAAACTAGAAAAAAAAAGTACCTACTTAGTAAAAAAGTCAATATACCTACTTATATTACTTACCACGTTTCTTTGGTTTTGGACTACTTTTGAATAGTGGGGGAATATAATTCACTACCTGCTGGTAACGGAGGTCCCAGAGGTTTCAGTGCAGGTAACGGAGGTCCAACAGGTTTCAGCGTCGATCCTGTTGAACTTTTACCTTCGCTTACTGTAACAGGCTGGTTTTCACCCATCTCAACATCCTCGGTGTCCCATTTACTACGAGGAACTATGGCCATCAGTACATCCTCCTCCAGAACCAGTTTTTCCGAGAATGGTTTCACTTTCTCGAGCGGCGTTTTAGGTAGAGTATTTTTCTCAGCGGGATTTTCTTTCTCAACAACTTTCTCAGGTAATACCTTGTATTTTTTCTCAGCTGTTGTGTATTTCTCAGGCGAAGTTTTGCTTTCGGCTACTTCGCGGTCCATCCGGTCCATTTCTTCTTCTTCAGTGTAGGACACTAGTGTTGACACGGGCTCGGTGCTGGTAGGGATTTCGTCTGGTTTGACCAGGGTCCAAGTGAGAAGCTCGGGTTCTATTTGATACACTTCGTACACTTCGCCTGACGTGGGAATGAGTGCTGTGGACATAGAATAGAGAGAAACAATCAATAAAATTTATTGATGAGCTGCCCAAAGTTTGGGTTGCCGAAACGACACAGCATACTACTCGCAAAAAATGTTACATTAAAATTCGATTGAATATTGAAATAAATAAATAAATAAAAAGGATATTAACGGATTGAAATAGGATAGAAATAGATTGTATTTTTTTAGGATTTAGGATTAGGATATCATCAATCCTAGTAAATTATTTTACTTGTTTCCAGAAATCTCTTTCTCTGAGGCCTTGAACTGATTTTAACGAAAGCAAAAACACTAATGAAAGAATCGCATTTAGAATTATAACTTGGTTAATCCTGCCCAAATAAGATCGATAGAAATAGGATTGAAAAACTCATTTATTGCATTACTTCTTCAAAACTATATCACATAAAAAAACTTCTTCTAAATTGTTCTAAATTCATTGTGTCGGTAGAGGTGACCTATCCACGTGTGCCTTCTTTCTTCTAAGGTTTTCCAGATTTATCTTTTTTTCTCTCCTATGAAGTACCCTCTCGTTGTCTTCTAAATTGTTCTAAATTCATTGTGTCTGTAGAGGTGCCCTATCCATGTGTGCCTTCTTTCTTCTAAGGTTTTCCAGATTTATCTTTTTTTCTCTCCTATGAAGTACCCTCTCATTGATCATTCTTTCTGTCCATTTGATCTTATTCATCTTCCTCCAGCACCACATTTCAAAGGCTTCTATTTTCTTTTTGAAGGAAAGAGGCAAGGAAATCAAGGCAGAGGACAACCCAGACTGAACTACATAAATCAAGTGGAATACTCCGGATCCCAAACATACACTGAAATGAAGAGGAAGACTTCTGATAGAAGAGCGTGGAGAACTACAAACCAATCTCAAGATTCGCCAGCCTAGTTAGCTTGGTTGGTAACGCGTTTGCTTTGTAAGCGCTAGGCCGCGGGTTTGATTCCCGCTCGGGACGGATTTTATCCTGATGGGATAATGTTCGTTCTCGGAACAGCTGGCTTTTTCCTATCCTGTCTTCCTTGTCTCTTCGATTTCAGTACGATAAGACCTTGGCAGTTATAGTTCCCTCTGTCAAACCTCTTAAAATTTCAAGACAGATAGTTATGATAATTATAGGAACATTTACGAGAGAACCCACAAAAGAGAAAACTCTTCGACAGAATTCATTCTAGCTTGGATATTGGCCTGCTTTTGAGAAAAAACGCACTTAGTAACGAAGGAAAGTAAGTAAATGAAGGTTTGTGAGGAGAGAAAGAGAAATTAAAGAGACAGTGAGAGAAAGAAAAGAGGGAGGGAGGGAGAGAGAGAGAGAGCAAAATGAAAGGAAAAGAGAGAAAAAAAAGAGAAAAGCTATGTACTTTTTTTATAATTAAACAAGGTCTTTTGTAAACATTGTGTATTGTAATATGTTGTTAAACCCATAAAATACACGAGACCTTGTTTAGACTGTTGGGGTGAAGGGACTTTTTAGTCTCATTCGAGCAGGATAAACAAGGTCTATTCTATTCCATTCTATTCTATTCTTACCATTCTCCAAATCCGTATACACTCTAGCAGCCTGGGCGTCTTTGTATCCAGGTCTATTTATCACCTCCTTCTCTTCCACACGGGGACGCTTTCTCCTATCTTTCTCTTCTCCTTCCTTCCCTTCTTCTTTTAATTCTCCTTCCTCTGTAGTATCCAAAGTGACGACTTCTATTGGTTCCGACTCCTTTTCCTCGGATTCCTTTTCCTTGCCTTCTTCGACCGGTTTTGCTTCGGGCTTGACGAGTTTTCTTTTGAACCTGGGGGAAAAAGGAATGAGATTAGAATGAGCTCAAGAGTTCAAATTGTTTTCAATAGTTTCTACAAAGGTTGAAGTGGTATATTCAATAGGTAGGTATCTAGTCTAGTTAGCGTGCCCTGTAACTTCTAAGCGTCAGGTTGTGGGTTCGATTCCCGCCCGGGGCGAACTTTATGCCAAGCAGAAAAGGTTTGTTCTTGGAACGGTTGGATTTCTCCTATGTTCTTCTCCTACTTCTTTTTGATTCGGGATGATAAAACTTCCGTTGTTACAGTTGTGTATGGAAAAAAAATCTACCTACCTTGGAACCGCTTTTGCAATACTTCAAGGCACATTCTTTTACATCCATGCTTATCAAGGAACGGAAAATTTCGGTCAGAAAATTTCCGCTCTGGCCGGAATTTAAACCCAGCACCTCCGGGTTGAGAGTCAGTGCTCTTGACTACTCAGCCACAGAGGTGGGCCAGGACTCGCATGGAGCGGGTTAATTGAATCATTAGTCTACTTACGTTGTGTTATTGATAAACTCGAGTTTCTTCTGAACAAACGAGTCGCCCAGCGCCGCAAACTGATCGTAGAAGCGTCCGGTTGGATTCAAATGTCGACTCGCATGCAGAGGGTTTTCAGCGAACTCAAGCGGTGGTTGTGTGCGAGTGGTGAAAATCGTGTCGAGACGTACCGGGTGTTCCGACCACTTGAAGAATCCGATGTCGATTTTGTTCTGCGGCGTTTACCTATGACCTTAGTAAATAATTGAGAAGCTTGTCAATGAACAACTTACCTTTACTGTTATCTGCCTCTGCTGTAGTATCACTTTTCAAATTGATTTGTTTATTGTCCACATCTATGGTAGTATCATTTTGCAAATCAGTTTGATCATCTGCCTCTGGTTTGGTATCTTTTTTACAATAAATTATTTCTGTGCCAATCCAATCAAATGGTGGCATTGGTGGAAGTTCCAAAGGTATCATAGGTGATCGAGAGCCTCCATTAGAAGCATTTGTTAGTTCAGAAGTGGCCAATGGCATTTCCGAGTCAGCTTTGATGTCTTCGGGGTTTTCAATTTCAGATAAAAATGGTGGCATTGGAGGAAGTTCCAAAGGTTTCACAGGTGATTGAGAGCCTCCATCAGATGCAGAAGTGGCCAATTGCATTTCCGAGTCAGCTTGGATATCTTCTGGGATTTCAATATCAGATAAAAATGGTGGCATTGGTGGGCGTTCCAAAGGTTTCACAAGTGGTTGACAGTCCCCATTAGAACCACTTGGCAGTTCACAAGTGGGAATGTCTGAGTCACTTCGGGGTTTTCAATTTCAGATAAAAATGGTGGCATTGGAGGAAGTTCCAAAGGTTTCACAGGTGATTGAGAGCCTCCATCAGATGCATTAGTTAGTTCAGAAGTGGCCAATTGCATTTCCGAGTCAGCTTGGATATCTTCTGGGATTTCAATATCAGATAAAAAAGGTGGCATTGGTGGGCATTCCAAAGGTTTCACAAGTGGTTGACAGTCCCCATTAGAACCACTTGGCAGTTCACAAGTGGGAATGTCTGAGTCAGCTTTAATTTCTTCCATGTTTTCAATATCAGATAAAAATGGTGGGAAAGGTGGACATTCCAAAGGTTTCACGGGACAGTCCCCATTAGAGCCACTCGGCAGTTCACAAATGGGCAATGGAATTTCCGAATCAGCCTTGATATCTTTTGGGTTTTCAATACATGGTAAAGGTATTTCCTCAGGCAGGGGCACTTCAATGGGGACTGGAATGTCCATGGGCATTTCTTCAGGAGACCGGTTTTTAGACTTCTTCTTTCTCTTCTTCTTTGATTTATAAATTGAAGTAGAAACTATTTGATCCATGGCCTGCAAAACAATTGAACATAGGTACAATGGTGAATATACATAATATTGAATAAAAAGGCATAAAAATTGTTTAAAAAAAACAGTGTAGATACAGAAAATTCATGGTAAGTAAGATACAGATCTCAGAGGTTGTGCTCTTGAATCTTCTTCTTCTTTGCCTCATAATGTGTACAGATGGGGTTGGCATTTTTCTTAAGCCTCTCAATCAGCCCTAACTAGGGTGATTGCTTTGGACTGACATTTGGTTTTGGCTACAAATTTTACGAGTGAATGCCCATTGCACTCCAGTATTGCTATTTCTTTAGCAAAGAAATTCAGGCTGAGATACTCCCTGTTTTAAAGTCCCCCAGCCAGACTAAGCTGGTCTACTCCCTGTTTAACGTTCCCCAGCCAGACAGTCCCTGATGCAGACTAAGCTGGTCTACTCCCTGTTTGACGTTCCCCAGCCAGACAGTCCCTGATTAACGTCCCCCAGCCTACATCCAAGAGTTTTAGATAGATGGGAACTTACTGATTAAGGAAGGATCAAAGGGCTAGCTGGTGTTACCGTGTTACTGACTCGCAGGTGGCTATTTACTCATAGAAAGACTCCATTCTCATACTTCAGGGTTACCGGCAACAGTCATTTGGTCAAATTCAGTAAATCAAGCAGAGTTTAGAGTTTAATGAAATTTTCCCCACTTTTTTCGGTTCCGGAAAATCAAATATCAAAAATCAAATTAATCAAATATGAAATCCAAAAAATTTTCGCGAAGAGAAGTTAGCGCATAAACTGCATATACTGCATATAGTATGTCGGAAAAAATCGACATACGTGAACATAGCGCCGAATGGAAGCATGAAAAAAAAGTTGAAAGCGGCTTTCACACGATGCGTGTTTTTTTTTCATCTAAACACCGTTCTCCATGTCACTGGATTCACTGAAGTTAACCATCGTTACGCGTGGTTGATACCCGGATGGGTGGTCGTCTACGAGTTAAGCAACGTTGCGCTTGGTTGGTATCTGGATGGCTATCATCTGGGACCTGGGGTGATCGCGTTGCTGGCTAATAGCACGTTAAATACACCTCCAAAATAGATCACTGAAGCTAAGCATTCGTTGCGCCTGGTTGCTATCTGGATTGGTGATCGATCATCTGGGTAATAACTAATAACGTATTGCTAGCTGTTCCCCACCCCATAAATGAAAAATCAATAATAGGAACTTAGAGTACCTATTTTATGTTAGTTGAATGTAGGTAGGTATAACCACTTGGCGAGGTTAAGGCCGCGCCATAGGCGTCTCTACCACCTAACCCTTGGAGCTCCATTATACATATATGGTCAATTTCTCGAATAAAATAAATGATAAAATTCCATACCTGGATTCGCATCGAACCCGTGCCTTCCTGTTTCCCGGGCGAGCTTCATGACCACTACGCCACCAAGGCAGGTAAAAATTGAAAATGTGAAAATAAAAACTCGTTTCAGATTAGCAAATGGCGACAAATGAACACTAACATGTGATCTTACTATAATTATTTATCTTCTTTGAAAACAAACAATACTTCACATAAATTCAATTTAATTTACTTAAGGGTAAACTCTGTAGCCAGGCAACAGCTTCTGAACTAAGTGTTTTGATATCCTCAATATTTCCCTTAAATGACAAAGATGGACAGTCATTCATATAGGATATGGATATGGTCAGTAGTCTGTTTAGAGTGCCCACACTCGCAACTTTCGTCGTCAGTCAGCCCCCATTTGAACAGACATGAGTTGCAGCGTCCATGATGTGTGCGGAGTTTTGCCCCTACACTTAAGCCTCGGAGTGAGCTTTTGTGTACGGAATTAAGCTAAACCATGAGGGTTGTAATGTACTCATAGGCCCGACAGAACGTTAAGGATAATGTGAGCAGGCGGATAGCTTGTCGCCAAATGGAAGGTAAAACTCTAGTCACGAAAAACCCAAGCAGTTATACATCTACAGTCATTATTTTCTTCTTCCTAGCCTTTTCCTAATTAAATAGGATCTGCGTTTCTTTTCATTCTCTTTCAGGCAGCCTTATTATGTACCTCATGTCCATCTACAGTGATTATATCCCTTGAAAACAAAATCTCACCTTCCGTAAGGGTGGGTACGGATTGTTCTGCAGCACAGAGGATGCACCAGAGTTAGGTTCGGGAGGTAGTTCATGTACTGCTCGGTTATGAACAAGATATTGCCACTCGTTCTGCCCTCACGTCACGTCAGCTCACATGACGTGATAGTGTGTTTCCACCTTTATTCTTACCTTCCGTAAGGGTGGGTACGGATTATTCTGCAGCACAGAGCCGGCTCCGGAGTTAGCTTCGGGAGGTAGTTCATGTACTGCACGGTTATGAACGAGATATTGCCACTCGTTCTGTCTGGTTGCTGTGTTTGAACGAGAGATGAGTGGTGAGGGACTCCAAGGACTCATAGTTACGCGTGCATGTCTCACACCGTATGATGACTACTTTGTGTTCCTCCAGGTGTTGTTGGACTTCCTGAAATGGAAAAGAAAAAGACACGGTTAAACCGCTTCATATTAGTTGCTGTTAGAGTGATCTTTTCCATACCAACTTCCGGCCAGGGAAACAAAGGTACACAGAGTACACACTATTTGCAAACAATAGATAAGTACGTATCTAAGGTCAGCCACTCACTATCAGGTAGACCTGACGACAGGTACACCTGGTCTACCTGATAGTGTGTATCCTCATCAGGTATCAGGTAGACCTGATAGACGGACCTTTTCAGCCTGTCAGCTCTACCTGATAGTGAGTAGCTGGCCTCGATCCAATATTTACCTACCATGCTGGCACTTCGTTTACAAATCAATTTCCTCAAAGGTACTTTGTAAGCGCTAAGTCGCGAGTTGGTTTATCTTTTCCCCAAAAAAAAAAAAAAAAAAAAAAAAAAAGACAGAACTAGCCCTAGCATTTAAATATTAAGCGACAAAGGGACAGACCTTTGGGTCTGAGAGACCTAGGTCTGTTAGACCGGCCGGTTGTCGCCATCGGAACGTGATTGGCGGACCCTGTATATATATATAAAAAAAATGTGAACAGGTTGAAAATGGTAGGTAGGTATAATACTGTAGGACAGTGTACCACGTGCCTTGCCTTTTACCCTTCCATTCCATTTAATCCACAGGACTATTAAAAATCCCCGAAAGAAGTAAAATGAAGTTCTCTCATAAGATTAAGCAATCAGAATAAAATGGAAAATCTTTGGTCCTCTCAGTACAAGTAAAAGTTTACAGACTAGACTAGGAAAGTATATCATTCGTCAGAAGTAGGTACAGTCAAACCTGTTTAAGTGGGAATCCAAGGGACCGCCAATTTTTTCCCTACTTATCCAGGTTTCCCACTTAGATGTGTACCACTATAATACTGTAGGACAGTGTACCACGTGCCTTGCCTTTTACCCTTCCATTCCATTTAATCCACAGGACTATTAAAAATCCCTGAAAGAAGTAAAATTAAGTTCTCTCATAAGATTAAGCAATCAGAATAAAATGGAAAATCTTTGGTCCTCAGTACAAGTAAAAGTTTACCGACTAGACTAGGAAAGTATATCATTCGTCAGAAGTAGGTACAGTCCAACCTGTCTAAGTGGGAATCCAAGGGACCGCCAATTTTTTCCCTACTTATCCAGGTTTCCCACTTAGATGTACCACCACAAGTTAACAGATATTCCTTCGAAAGGAAAACACACATAAATGCTTACAACGTACAATCCACGTACGAATAAATAACAACACTTAAATAAATACCGATAAAACCATCCAGTGTCCGGATACACACACTAACTTGAAACATTTTGTTTAAAACACACACAACTGTTTAAAACTCAAAAAATTTAACCATTTAATAGGGGAAGGTTAGAAGGGGCTGTTGCTGTGTCATTTGTCCCGAGGTTTAGGTGCGGGCTGGCGCAGTGCCCTCCTTGCCCAGATGCACACTGACAATATGCTGAATGAGGTTCTTATCTTCAGAGAAGTCAGTAATACAGTACGGACATTGGATTTGATGTACAGAATCATTATGTGCCTGAAACTTGTGTCGTTTCAGCTTGTTCAGCCGCTCAAACGACTCCGGGCACTCGTTACACTGGTAAGATTTCGAGTTGTGTTCCATCTTAACGTGTTTCGACAGGGTTGCACTGTTGAGGAATGTGCTAGGACACCGGCGACAGGTAAACATAAGGGTGTGTGTCTGTGAGATATGGGTGACTAAGCTCTCTTTGCTGTCCAGGACGAGGGAGCACATGTTGCATTGGATAGAAAGGCTAGTCGCCTTATGCTCCAGGTAGAGATGCTTGTACAGCGTCGCTTTGTTATGGAACAGCACATCGCACGGCACGCAGCTCATGTTTATTTTTTTCAAATTAGGGAATTAAACCCTTGTTTTTTTTTTTTTTTTTTTTTTTTTTTTTAACTCTTACTTGCTGTTGAAAAAGCAATTGACATGCAATGAAAAAAAAAAAAAAATAAAAAATAAAAAAAAATATGCTGTCTTACCTTGTATTTTTCTCATACGAGACTGCTGTTCAAGCATTTTGATTTCCAAGGTAGTCGCTTCGGCTTTCTTCAGCTCTTCAATCTCCTCAATAGTTTTCTTTGCAGCTTTTTTGGGTACATCAACTGTGGGGAAGGGAAATGAGACCAGAATTCAATAGAACAGAATATAATATACCCTCCTTATATTGCAAGAATGAGACTGAAAAGTCTGTTTAATTTTCTACCCTGAATAACTTGGTACTTAATTAGAATGAGGGATTAGAACTGAAAATTTATTCAATTTGTAGCTACTTATAGGTAGTTTGTCTGTGATCAAAAACTAGAAAAAAAAAAAATAGTACCTAGTAAAAAAGTCAATATACCTACTTATTACTTACCACGTTTCTTTGGTTTTGGACTACTTTTGGTTTCTTCCATGTTTTCAATATCAGATAAAAATGGTGGGAAAGGTGGACATTCCAAAGGTTTCACGGGACAGTCCCCATTAGAGCCACTTGGCAGTTCACAAGTGGGCAATGGAATTTCCGAATCAGCCTTGATATCTTTTGGGTTTTCAATACACGGTAAAGGTATTTCCTCAGGCAGGAGCACTTCAATGGGGACTGGAATGTCCATGGGTATTTCTTCAGGAGACCGGTTTTTAGACTTCTTCTTTCTCTTTTTCTTTGATTTATAAATTGAAGTAGAAACTATTTGATCCATGTCCAATGCCTGCAAAACAATGGAACATAGGTACAATGGTGAATATACATAATATTGAATAAAAAGGCATAAAAATTGTTTCAAAAAGACAGTGTAGATACAGATACATAAAATTCATGGTAAGATACAGATCTCAGAGGTTGTGCTCTCGAGTCTTCTTCTTCTTTGCCTCATAATGTGTACAGACAGGGTCGGCATTTTTCTTAAGCCTCTCAATCAGCCCTAACTAGGGTGATTGCTTTGGACTGACATTTGGTTTTGGCTACAAATTTTACGAGTGAATGCCCATTGCACTCCAGTATTGCTATTTCTTTAGCAAAGAAATTCAGGCTGAGATACTCCCTGTTTTAAAGTCCCCCAGCCAGACTAAGCTGGTCTACTCCCTGTTTGACGTTCCCCAGCCAGACAGTCCCTGATTTATAATACTGTAGGACAGTGTACCACGTGCCTTGCCTTTTACCCTTCCATTCCATTTAATCCACAGGACTATTAAAAATCCCTGAAAGGAGTAAAATCAAGTTCTCTCATAAGCAATCAGAATAAAATGGAACTTAAAAAATCTTTGGTCCTCAGTATAAGTAAAAGTTTACCGACTAGACTAGGAAAGTATATCATTCGTCAGAAGTAGGTACAGTCCAACCAGTCTAAGTGGGAATCCAAGGGACCGCCAATTTTTTCCCTACTTATCCAGGTTTCCCACTTAGATGTGTACCAGTTGGACAGGTTCAACTATACTTCCAATTGAACCACCACGAGTTAACAGATATTCCTTCGAAAGGAAAACACACATAAATGCTTACAACGTACAATCCACGTACGAATAAATAACAACACTTAAATAAATACTGATAAAAACATCCAGTGTCCGGATACACACACTAACTTGAAACATTTTGTTTAAAACACACACAACTGTTTAAAACTCAAAAAATTTAACCATTTAATAGGGGAAGGATAGAAGGGGCTGTTGCTGTGTCATTTGTCCCGAGGTTTAGGTGCGGGCTGGCGCGGTGCCCTCCTTGCCCAGATGCACACTGACAATGTGCTGAATGAGGTTCTTATCTTCAGAGAAGTCAGTAATACAGTACGGACATTGGATTTGATGTACAGAATCATTATGTGCCTGAAACTTGTGTCGTTTCAGCTTGTTCAGCCGCTCAAACGACTCCGGGCACTCGTTACACTGGTAAGATTTCGAGTTGTGTTCCATCTTAACGTGTTTCGACAGGGTTGCACTGTTGAGGAATGTGCTAGGGCACCGGCGACAGGTAAACATAAGGGTGTGTGTCTGTGAAATATGGGTGACCAAGCTCTCTTTGCTGTCCAGGACGAGGGAGCACATGTTGCATTGGATAGAAAGGCTGGTCGCCTTATGCTCCAGGTAGAGATGCTTGTACAGCGTCGCTTTGTTATGGAACAGCACATCGCACGGCACGCAGCTCATGTTTATATCCATGTAGTGCTTGACACTGTAATGGTTCAGCATGGTTGTCATGTCGTTCGTCTTCTCCTTGCATTGGTTACACTCGTAGATGGACGGCGTGGTGCCTTGGCAATGCTGTATGGAGAGATGCGGCAGGATTTCATCCCGAGGGACTAGGACATTACAGTTGGTGCATTTCATAAGGAATTGGTTGCTATGTTTGAACGAGAGATGAGTGGTGAGGGACTCCAAGGACTCATAGTTACGCGTGCATGTCTCACACCGTATGATGACTACTTTGTGTTCCTCCAGGTGTTGTTGGTATTTACTCATAGAAAGACTCCATTCTCATACTTCAGGGTTACCGGCAACAGTCATTTGGTCAAATTCAGTAAATCAAGCAGAGTTTAATAAAATTTTCCTCACTTTTTTCGGTTCCGGAAAATCAAATATCAAAAATCAACTATGAGATCCAAAAAATGACTTCCTGAAATGGAAAAGAAAAAGAAAATTAAAGTTTGAACCGCTTCATATTAGTTGCGGTTCAAATGACCTTTTCCATACCACTTCCGGCCAGGGAAACAAAGGTACATTCTATTTGCAAACAATAGATAAGTACGTATCTAAGGTCAGCCACTCAGCCACTCACTATCAGGTAGACCTGACGATAGGTACACTTGGTCTACCTGAAAGTGTATGTCCTCATCAGGTATCAGGTAGACCTGATAGACGGACCTTTTCAGCCTGTCAGCTCTACCTGATAGTGAGATAGTGAGTAGCTGGCCTCTTACCTCAATCAACACGACAACATTGCACAGCTGACATTTCAACGTCACGTCCGTGTTATGCTTAGTGTTGATATGTTCTGCTAGGAGCGCCTTGTGCGTGAACTTCACGTCGCATTTCTCGCATGCGAGGATCTTGTAGCCGTGTTCACGCAGCGTGTGCATGCGGAGCGCGTTGAGATCCTGACACTCTACGGAACACTCGTCGCATGAGAAGTTGTCGTGACGGCGCGTGTGATTGCGGAGCGTCACGCTGGAGCGGAACTCCTTGAAGCAGACGTCACACTGGTAGAACTCGCCTAGGGGAATAGAAAGTCAAATCAAATCATGAATCGTTGTGGTAAAGTAGAGAGCTTTTTCACAGCTTTTATGGGTATCACAGCATTAGCAAGTGTCTCATTTACTATTAATATTCAATTTATACTGGTAATGCCGCCACTGGTCGCTACTTGATTCAAGTAGCTACTCATTTGTCCTTACGAGGTTAAGTGTTTAGCCAACACCTGAGAGCAGCCTAAGACGCGTTTTGTTCTTGTTGGAACTCATCAGTTAGACATAGCTCTCAGGTGCTGGCAAAGAATTTGGAAGTGTTCTTTATACTTCAGAGATGGAAATTTTGAGGAAACGAGAACCTGCGTTTTCTATGTAAGATTATATTTAGTGTTGAGTGTTGTTGTGAGCGCCACAAGTGCACCCCGAACTCCAAGCACAGAGCCGAAAAAACTTCGACTCCTCCCGAAATCGAACCTGGGACCTCCGGCGTGCAATCCCAAGTGTGATACCCACTCGGCCACGAAGGTTGAGCAGTGGTGAATATGAACCTTACTGACCTGAGTGCATATCGTAATGCGTAAGTAGCGACCCTTCCACGGTGTAGGTCTTCGAACATATTTCACAAGTATAAGGCTTCATCTTCAGCAGTTGTTCCAAGGCAGGTAGACCCTCGCCAGACTTGGGTTCTTTAGGCTCCTTGTTCCCATGCTGTCTGGTGTAGTGCGCCTTGCAGTTTTCTTTCGATGAGAACGCTTTCTCACATACGCTACACGTGACTGACTTGACATGCTGCTTAGCCTGTGAGGAAAAGAATGAGAACGCTTTCTCACATACGCTACACGTGACTGACTTGACATGCTGCTTAGCCTGTGAGGAAAAGTGAATTACACTTGGGTTATACATTCGTAGAAGCTTAATCCGATCTTTGCCACCTGTGGGGCAAGTAAAGAACTCAACGTGGGTTGTAAGTAGATTCATATAAGATTGACCTGACCTTTTGTTTTGCCCCTTATTATGAGAACGCTTTCTCACATACGCTACACGTGACTGACTTGACATGCTGCTTAGCCTGTGAGGAAAAGTGAATTACACTTGGGTTATAGATTCGTAGAAGCTTAACCCGATCTTTGCCACCTGTGGGGCAAATAAAGAACTTAACTTGGGTTGTAAGTAGATTCATATAAGATTGACCTGACCTTTTGTTTTGCCCCTAGACTTAAGCCTCGGAGTGAGCTTTTGTGTACGGAATTAAGCTAAACCATGAGGGTTGTAGTGTACTCATAGGCCCGACAGAACGTTAAGGATAATGTGAGCAGGCGGATAGCTTGTCGCCAAATGGAAGGTAAAACTCTAGTCCCGAAAAACCCAAGCAGTTATACATCTACAGTCATTATCTTCTTCTTCCTAGCCTTTTCCTAATTAAATAGGATCTGCGTTTCTTTTCATTCTCTTTCAGGCAGACTTATTATGTACCTCATGTCCATCTACAGTGATTATATCCCTTGAAAACAAAATCTCACCTTCCGTAAGGGTGGGTACGGATTGTTCTGCAGTACAGAGGATGCACCTGAGTTAGGATTGGGGGGTAGTTCATGTACTGCTCGGTTGTGAACAAGATATTGCCACTCGTTCATGATAACCACACATCCCTCACGTCACGTCAACTCACGTGACGTGATAGTGTGTTTCTACCTTTATTCTTACCTTCCGTAAGGGTGGGTACGGATTATTCTGCAGCACAGAGCCGGCTCCTGAGTTAGGCTCAGGGGGTAGTTCATGTACTGCACGGTTATGAACGAGATATTGCCACTCGTTCATGATAGCCACACTGACCTCACGTCACGTCAGCTCACATGACGTGATAGTGTGTTTCTACCTTTATTCTTACCTTCCGTAAGGGTGGGTACGGATTGTTCTGCAGCACAGAGCCGGCTCCGGAGTTAGGCTCAGGGGGTAGTTCATGTACTGCTCGGTTATGAACGAGATATTGCCACTCGTTCTTGAATGTTAAATTACACGGCTCGCACACTGGAGATTCGCCTGGGAATAGAATAGAACAGAATGTTGAAAAATATACCTTGTTTATATTTCTTATAGAGGTTTAATAAAGGGAACTGTAACTGCTAAGGTCTTATCGTCCCGAAATCGAAGAGAGAAGGAAGACAGGATAGGAGAAAAATAGCCGTTCCGAGAACGAACATTATACGTTTAGGGTAAAATCCGCCCCGGGCGGAAATCGAAGCCGCGGCCTAGCGCTTACAAGGCAGACGCGCTACCAACCAAGTTAAATAGGCTGGCAATGTACGTTGTTTAAAGTCTTCTTTGTCAGGCCAGTTAGCTTAGAAGGTAGTGCGCCATGTGGGTTCGATTCCCACACGGGGCGAACTTTATCCTGAATAGGTAAAGCTGTGTACACACATAGTCGACGTCGTCGATCAACGGTCGGTTAAGGTTCGTTCTTGGAACGGCTGGCTTTCTCCTATCCTGTCTTACTTTTTCCGATTTTAGGACGATCAAGACCTCTGCCGTTACCAAAAGCACACTCTGAAGCTTAGGTGTAGGGGCAAACAGCCCTAAATGTTGGCTTAAGCTGATAGGAATCTACGAAGCGTTCTTACCTCCATAGGTGAGGTTTGAATGTTTCAACTTCTTATGTAGACAGAGGTACGTGTAGTGAATGCTAGTCTTGTCACACAACTCACACAGGAAATATTGCACGATACGAAACCTGTGGATAGAAAGCAGTTAGTTTACAAATAGTAAAATAAATAATCCAATAATTCTAACATCCAATATTTACCTACCATGCTGGCACTTCGTTTACAAATCAATTTCCTCAAAGGTACTTTGCAAGCGTTAAGTCGCGAGTTGGTTTGATTCCCGCTGATATTACCAAGTTCTTGTTGGAACGTTCTTGGAACGACTGGCGTTCTTATAAATGGACGCGGCACACAAGGGATCAAAAAGAGACCGCCTTAACATAATAATATATCCTGTCTTCCTTCTACTTTTGATTTTAGAACAATAAGACCTCGGTTGTTATAGTTGCCCCAATCATGAGGACCTGTGCCTGGTTAGGGTTTGGCTGCTCTGATTCCTATTTATAGTCACACAACAATACTGCTCCCTGTGGTAACCCAGCTCAGAAATTGGAGAAAAAGTAATAGGAGAGGTAGAGGGAGAAGAGAAAGTAGCTAATGAAAGAAGAGAATAGAAATGCTAAGGTAAAAAAGAGAATGGTTGAATGCTCTTCTTCATACTTGGCCGTTACTGAAGCACCGTTCAATTTACTTTTCATTACTATCGGAGTTTCCTCAGGAATAATAATGTTAACGTACTACCGTGGGTACCTATGAGAGAGAGAGAGAGAGAGAGAGAGAGAGAGAGAGAGAGAGAGAGAGAGAGAGAAAAAAAGAGAAAATATATTTATGTGAGATAAAAAAAAAAAAAAAAAAAAAAAAAAAAAAAAAAAAAAAAAAAACAACAGGGTCCTACCATACAAGAAAACGCAGTTGGGGAGTCCGGTTCCGGATGATTGGCGAAGCGGTGACGATTCAACTCATGCGGGACGTTGAAGCAAGAATCGCAAAACTCACACCTGTACACACACTTGAGCACAACGTCGTAAAAGTGCGCCTCGTCAAACTCCAAATCGAAGTGGACCTTCTCGAAGTGCTTGCGTAGATTTTCCTCGTTACTGGGAAACACCTGAGGAGAAAATAAATCACAATAAAATCAACATTTATTTACAATTTACAATTATTAGTGCTTGCGCGCCGGAAGTCAATGGTTCGATCCCCGACAGAGTCAAAGTTTTTTCGGCACTGAATTGTCGAAGGAAAATTGAGTAGCTCAGTAGCTACTTTAATCGAATAGTAACCAGTGGCGGCATTACCAGTGTACAACGATGATTAAAATACGGAAATTGATTGCAAAGGAGGCCCTTAGTAATGCTGTGATTGTGAGTTGAGAAATCTGCTTTAACACAAAGAATTTAAGATTTGGTTAGTTTTTGTTAAAGATGAGTGTTTCAATGAGGGGGAAAGAACTGCTCCTCAGTTCGAAGCATATTTTTAAAAGAGGCTTAAGTAATGGAGTTAACAACGGGGGTGTTATCGTCCCCAAATCGAAGAGAGGAGGAAGACAGGATAGGAGAAAGCCAGCCGTTCCGAGAACGAACCTTATCGGTTCGGGATAAAATCCGCCCCGGGCGGGAATCGCACCCACGGCCTAGCGCTTACAAGGCAGACGTGCTACTAACCAAGCTGACTAGGCTGGAAAAACTAGATTGATGCTGACTCATTATTACCTGGCAACATTTGAAGCACTTCTTACAGTTCTGCACCTTGTTATTGCTCGCCACAACGCTATGCGCTTTCAGGTGAGCCCTCAACCTCGAAGCTCGTGACAAATAATGCCCGCAAATCTCACACTTAAACGGTTTGACGCTCATGTGGGACACGGAATGCTCCTTGAGGGTCGACTTGTTGATGAACTTCTTCTTGCAGATTTCGCACTCGTATTCGCGAACGTTCTCGTGGTAGCGCATGTGAATGGAGAGAGACAGCTGGTTCTTGAAGTTCTCCTTGTTGCAGATCGTGCACTTGAGTTGGTTGTCTTGCACGTGGATGAATCTGTGATAAGAGGAAGAGGAGGTAAAAGACCCACCCTAATTAAGGTAGGAACACACTACTATCATTTCACGTGAGCTCATGGGGAGTCAGAAAGATGTAGTTCAATGTTTTCCCATAATATTGTAGATAATTTTCTTTACCACTATCATGTTACGTGAGCTCAAGTGACGTGATAGGAGTCTAACTATCATGAACGAAATTGACTACAATATTATGGGAAATCTTTCAACTACATTTTTCTGACCCTCCCATAAGTTCACGTGACGTGATAGTATTCTGTTTCTACCTTTATTGACAGTGTAGAGATGTGACGCTATTTTGAAGGAAATTTTACGCCCTCTTTACTTTGGCTAAAAATTAAGCGGAGAGCATATTATATAGAGAGAGCATCAAGCACAAAGTAAGCGACAAATTCAAACCGCATAGAGCTGAGATCAAAAAGCTTAATGCTCACCACTCCACTCTCTTTTTAGACTTACCTGACATGATCGTATAAGCTGTTCTCATCATCGAAATCCGTGAAGCATATATCACATTTGAGTTGCATAGGATTACCTGGAAATGTTCTATCAGGGCCGGTCGTTCACTGAAGGACTCAGAACAACAGGGGCATTCTAACGAGAGGTGAGTTTCCAGACTATGCTTCAGGATGTCCGCGAACTGAGATCCACATTCCCGACACTCATGCATGAAGTTCACCTGAATAAAAAGGTACAAGTTACTTGAGAATTAAAACGTATAAGGTACTTGAGAATTATTTTCTGGAGAAATGGATTGAAAGCAACAGATCAGTTGCGCTTACTTGGGTGATGTTTCAAAGTCATAGAGCAGGAAAAAAGAGGACCAACGGAATTTTTCTTTTTCTTCTACGACTTCTAGATACCGAGATAAATCAATTTAAAAAATACCGGTAAATCGGGATCCTCCAGATGATGTTGTAGATGAAATGTGTGTCTCATCTTACTCGGGAAGTTAATATCACACTCCTCACACCTAAACATAGAATATAATAAAATAGGAAAGAATAGAATAGAATAGAATAACATAGAATAGAATAGTGGATCAGTGAAGCATATATCACACTTGAGTTGCATAAGGTCCTCCAGATGATGTTGTAGATGAAATGTGTGTCTCATCTTACTTGGGAAGTTAATATCACACTCCTCACACCTAAACATAGAATATAATAAAATAGGAAAGAATAGAATAGAATAGAATAGTGGATCAGTGAAGCATATATCACACGCCAGCAGTGCCAGCCTAGGAGCCTAGTTAGCTTGGTTGGTAGCGCGTCTGCCCTGTAAGCGCTAGGCCGCGAGTTGGATTCCCGCCCGTGGCGGATTTTATCCTGATGGGATAATGTTCGTTATCGGAACGGCTGGCTCTTTCCTATCCTGTCTTCCTTCTCTCTTCGATTTCGGGACGATACGATCTTAGCAGTTACAGTTCCCCCTGTCAATACCGTTCAAAAAAAAAATAATAATAATAATAAAAAAAAATAAAATAAAATAAATAAATAAAAAGCCGATGAAAAGAAGTTTAACGTAATAAAATCCTTACCTTGGAATCTTCAGTGAGATATTCCCCACCCTGGTCGTAGTTAGCATCGTTGGATTCATAGCTTGACTGGGTATCGAACCCGGCACCTCCTGCCAGGGAGTAGCCTGATGAACCGCCGTATGACATGTAACCATCGCCTGACGTACCATAACCACTGGGACCTCCTCCTGAAAACCAACAAGATACGTTAGTAATTTGTGGGTGATACATTATTTTATTTGTAAAAACAATTTTACAATACATATTAAATTATCCGCAATACATATTAAATAATCCGGACTTAAGCACAAGGGGCCCAAAATAAGGCCTTCTACTTACCTTCAGCAGCCGAGCCTTCTTCTTCTTGTGCGGCCTTTTTCTGAGCAGTATGTCATCGTCGCCTAATCTCTTCGGCTGGGCTCGGGGTCTGTAACAGAAAGGTGGAATGTTAAACGGAGAGCTAAACATGATTTTTTTTTAAAAAAGAGGTTTGACAGAGGGAACTGTAACTGCTAAGGTCTTATTGTCCCGAAATCGAAGAGAGAAGTAAGACAGGATAGGAGAAAGCCAGCCGTTCCGAGAATGAACATTATCCGTTCAGGATAAAATCCGCCGCGGGCGGGAATCAAACCCGCGGCCTCCGGCCTGGCGCTTACAAGGCAGACGCACTATCAACCAATCTAGCTGGGCTGGCTAACATGAATCTCGTAACCAGGTGCAGGACAGTGCGCCAGACCAAGAGCTCGCCTTCGAGAACAACTGAGGAATTGGCCGAGATCCAAGCGAAAAAAGAGCCTTAAGGTGTGTCCACATAAGTGGACGGCCGTTGATCGATGTGAATGGACGTCGATCGACGGCCGGTCGACTATGTGTGCACACACCTTTACAGTTTGAAAATCAGGATATAAAATCAACCCTTCATGACCTTAGAGAGGTTGAAAATGTCCCTTAAAAAAGGGGGAAAATCGGAAGCCAAAGTAAATTTTGGTTGATGCAATTTCTGAACATATTATGTAAATTTCCTAATCCCATACCATTCTTTATTCACTGTCATAATATCATAACCGAAAATCAAGGAACTGTCATAAGTCTGTCTCATTACTATATCCGTCCTCATTATAAGGATTAAGGATCAGGATTCAAGCGAATTTAATGACACCAGAAAATCTTGCGGTTGTCTTAACTGACTGATTCCAATGATCTTCTTCTTTAGCCCATTGTGGTTCTGAAGACGAGTTTGTATACTGAAGAAAGTCCGCCTTAAAAATAAAAGGAAATTCTTTGTGTTTCTAAGTGATCCACTAATGACTCTGATCTAAGGAGGATGGAGTTTCTTTCTAAGGCCAATAACAGAGTGGAGCTAGGCGGTTTGAAGTCGTCGCTTCGCTCCACCTGGTCGATGCTCAATGCGCTATGCTCTCCACTCAACAATGTTTCAGCCTTAAGGAGCTGTATCAGGGCTATAAACATTTTTACATGGCCAATTTGTGAGGGCAAAGATTACGATACTTCCATAAGTTTTAGACTGCGAAATTCGAAACTTTTGACTAACCCATTCTTGTGTCCGATTTGATGTTAACCCATTTTGACATCTAGCTATGCAGTCTGCTTACCGTTTTATTGCCTCGCAACAAAGCCGACTCGCCTGGGGACAAGGTAAGAGGCAAATCATCTTCTTCATCCCATGAGGTGTCGCTCAACTGCACCTCTTTCGATTTAGAACCGCGAGCTTTGGACTTGGCGTTGACCTTTTTAGCACTCGGTTTATTTTTTGTGTCCAGCCGAGCCTTCTTCTTCTTGTGCGGCCTTTTTCTGAGCAGTATGTCATCGTCGCCTAATCTCTTCGGCTGGGCTCGGGGTCTGTAACACAAAGGTGGAATGTTAAACGGAGAGCTAAACATGATTTTTTTAAAGAGGTTTGACAGAGGGAACTGTAACTGCTAAGGTCTCATTGTCCCGAAATCGAAGAGAGAAGGAAGACAGGATAGGAGAAAGCCAGCCGTTCCGAGAACGAACATTATAGGATAAAATCCGCCGCGGGCGGGAATCAAACCCGCGGCCTCCGGCCTGGCACTTACAAGGCAGACGCGCTACCAACCATACTAGCTAGGCTGGCTAACATGAATCTCGTAACTAGGTGCAGGACAGTGCGCCAGACCAAGAGCTCGCCTTCGAGAACAACTGAGGAATTGGCCGAGATCCAAGTGGAAAAAACAGCCTTAAGGTGTGTCCACACATAGTGGACGGCCGTCGATCAATGAGAATGGACGTCGATCGACGGCCGGTCGACTATGTGTGCACACACCTTTACAGTTTGTAAATCAGAATATAAAATCAACCCTTCATGACCTTAGAGAGGTTGAAAATGTCCCTTAAAAGGGAGAAAATCGGAAGCCAAAGTAAATTTTGGTTGATACAATTTATGAACAACATGATGTACTTGATGTTTTGTAAATTTCCTAATCACATACCATTGTTTATTCACTATCATAATATCATAACCGAAAATCAAGGAACTGTCATAAGTCTGTCTCATTACTATATCCGTCCTCATTATAAGGATTAAGGATCAGGATTCAAGCGAATTTAATGACACCAGAAAATCTTGCGGTTGTCTTAACTGACTGATTCCAAGGATTATTGAGATATTGGGAAAATCCTACAATGCTGCAGTGAGCACCAAAGTTGTGACATAATAACACAAAGAAACTGCATTTATTGTGGAACTCTGTTGAGAGTAAACTTAACAAGTGGAGTGTGCCTTAAGACGTGTGATGTGTTCCAATCCACCTTACCAACTCCATACAGTATAATACCAACCAGTGTATTCAGTTTGGTGTGCATTAAATAACAAAGAATTAATTTGCCATGTAAGGATTAAGGATCAGGATTCAAGCGAATTTAATGACACCAGAAAATCTTGCGGTTGTCTTAACTGACTGATTCCAATGATCTTCTTTTTTAGCCCATTACTGTTCTGAAGACTACTTTGTATACTGAAGAAAGTCCGCCTTAAAAATAAAAGGAAATTCTTTGTGTTTCAAAGTGATGCACTAATGACTCTGATCTAAGGAGGATGGGTTTTCTTTCTAAGGCCAATAACAGAGTGGAGCTAGGCGGTTTAAGTCGTTGCTTCTCTCTACCTGGTCGATGCTCAATGCGCTATGCTCTCCACTCCACAATGTTTCAGCCTTAAGGAGCTGTATCAGGGCTATAAACACTTCTCTCTACCTGGTCGATGCTCAATGCGCTATGCTCTCCACTCCACAATGTTTCAGCCTTAAGGAGCTGTATCAGGGCTATAAACAATACCTTTTTTAAGAGGTTTGATAGAGGGAACTAACTGTGATAACGGAGGTCTTATCGTCCGGAATCAAAGAGAGAAGAAAGACAGGATAGCAGAAAACCAGTCGTTCCGAGAACGAACCTTATGGTTAGGATGAAATCCGCCCCGGGCGGAAATCGCACGACCTGAGCTTACAAGCACACTTATTTGCCGTACCACAATGTACCATTGGTCTCTGGCCTATTTCCCAATCGTAGGCAAATGATCCATGATCCAGGCTTAACTGCGGAATGGACTATGGATTTACCTAGTCAAGTCGAACGGTCGATCGAGATCAAGGGGGACACGGTTAAACCAGTGGTAACTTGTTTGCCATGCAGAAGGTCCTGGGTTCGATGCCCACTATCTGGACTATGGATTTACCTAGTCAAGTCGAACGGTCGATCGAGATCAAGGGGGACACGGTTAAACCAGTGGTAACTTGTTTGCCATGCACAAGGTCCTGGGTTCGATGCCCACAATTGACAAAAAATTTTACTCGTTTTCGTATGTAAATATTTCAACGGGTTAGGTACTTTCTGGTGTTCTCGTGTTGCCTCAGCACCTAAATAGGTAGAGTATTGTGTCTCTTCTCGTCCATCTGATGAGGGGCATACTATACGGGATGGTATGCTACGACACAGACCATACGAGTCTAATGTTTTTTACTTACAATATTTAAGGGAACCAGCTTCCCCCAGTTTCTCAGTTAGCAATATACCTACAAATCGGATTTTAAGATTTTCAAGCTCGGAGAGCCTCTTTTAAGCTTGATCAGGCTTGACTTTGGTTATCCAAGAGAAAAACAGCCTGATCAATTTTTCCTAAACTTAAATAACTACCTAGTTAGATATTATCGATTACAAGCGATTCTAACTATAAGCATGACGATTCTTTCCATCTAGGAAGCATCCAACCATTTTATTACACCAAGGTATTTAATTTCAAAGTTATAGCTTTGGAAAATGTATAAAGACTAGGTATTAATACAGAGATAACTACCATGGTAAAGACGTTTGTCTTCCTTTAAGTGATACTATACGGGATGGTATGCTACGACACAGACCATACGAGTCTAATGTTTTTTACTTACAATATTTAAGGGAACCAGCTTCCCCCAGCTTCTCAGTTAGCAATATACCTACAAATCGGATTTTAAGATTTTCAAGCTCGGAGAGCCTCTGTTAAGCTTGATCAGGCTTGACTTTGGTTATCCAAGAGAAAAACAGCCTGATCAATTTTTCCTAAACTTAAATAACTACTTAGTTAGATATTATCGATTACAAGCGATTCGAACTATAGGCATTACGATTCTTTCCATCTAGGAAGCATCCAACCATTTTATTACACCAAGGTATTTAATTTCAAAGTTATAGCTTTGGAAAATGTATAAAGACTAGGTATTAATAGAGATAACTACCATGGTAAAGACGTTTGTCTTCCTATAAGTATAAAATCATCGTCTTCCTATAAGGATAAAATCATCACTCCTAATATTATCATTGTCTTCCTTCTGTACATTAAAAGGTAATTTATTCATTACATCATCAGTTTATTCCAAGTGCATTTTATTTTCAAGGACCTCACTCTGGTGGTCTAAAAGAGGATCGTTAAACGCGCGAAAAAAACATCGGGAAACGGATATTCTTGTGAAAAAAACTGCCAAGTAGGTATAAAAACGCCAAGCTCTGCCAACATGTGACATCTCACTTCCTCATTCCTCAATCGAAGTAGGTTGGGCTTTTGACAAGCACACTTGGTGGCACCTTTCTTTTTACAAGCACACTTGTTGGCAGGTTGGCACCTTTCTTTATACTGCACATTCCTTGATGAAATGAATACCAAGGAATTTCAGGGAATTTGTGAGCAGGGGGTTAACTAGAGACCGTGTGGCTTATGCCAGTTTCCATCATCTGATCTGAGCATATACCAGACTACCAGGCATTAATACTTAGATGTCTATTACATAATTGTCTCATTATAATCCCCTGACATCTGAGTTGATCTATGTACCTACAATCTACCTATATCTTGTGACATCCCAGTAGATCTTCTGCCATACTTTAATATTTAACGTCCACTATCGGAGATTTAAGTTAAGCATAACAAACTCTGATGTCATTGAGATGGAAATGTCTTGGCATTACGTCACAGATAACGTAATGGAGTACCTATTCTTAGTGTGTATGTCGTATGTCACAACTGCAAAAACAGTGTTTCATATTCCCCAAGCTATGTTGGTGTTGTTGTAACTGTACCGAGGGTGGTGGTTGGTCTCTAGCCAAAATTACTTGACCCGTCCTGAACCGCGGTCAACTCTATCATGAGGAATTTTATTGTGCTTTTCCTGAGCATGATAAACTCTTTGTAGCCAGCCTAGTTAGCTTAGTTGGTAGTGCGTCTGCCTTGTAAGCGGTAGGCCGCGGGTTCGATTCCCGCCCGGGGCGGATTTTATCCTGATGGGATAATGTTTGTTCTCGGAACGGCTGGCTTTCTCCTATCCTGTCTTCCTTCTCTCTTCGATTTCGGGACGATAAGACCATAGCAGTTACAGTTCCCTCTGTCAAACCTCTTAAAAAAAAAAAAAAACTCTTTGTAATCTCCAGGTAGCCAGGCTGATTAGGGGTCGTAGTGATGGCATAATGAAGCATGCCCAACCCGTAATATCCCACATCAGATGGACAAGAAGAGACACATCAATACTTCCCATATAGGTGCTAAGTCCCCTATCACGAAAGCTCAGAATTTGAAAAAATATCTAAGTATGTAGGTACATAGGTATGCACCTACTTTAGTCACAGTCGGGATTTTCTTATCTCCGAACTAGCTGCATTACTCGTTCAAGAATTTGCAATAGGAAAATCGCCATTTATTTCAAATCGGATTCCCGCTCGCTTCAACAACATAAAAAACATTTGTACCTAAGTGTAATTATTTTGCACATGGCCAAACATTTGATGCAGAATTCCTCTAGAATCCATATAAACATAGGCCTGAACAAAAATTAAATTAGCTCCCATTAGAGTAGGTATATAGACGCAGTAATTAATTTGCAAAATACAGACACACAAATCACAATGGTAAGTAATCGCAATAGTTTTGTTTACTTCATCACATAGATAGACCATTATAAACAGTAATACCTAATAGTAATAAAATATATCTGACTGTTATCTGATATCAGAAACGCCACTTTGTCATTCATACCATGAACCAAACCAACCGAGCAGACGCCATCTTTAGTCCTCAGTCCCAGAAATAGAGGTGCTTCCTAGCACTAAGTACTCAGCTCTTTCCTAGTTCCTACACAAATCTAGCTTGTCTTAGCGAAAAAAGGGTAGGTACCATCCAAATTAATTTTCCAATCTAATTAAAGGGGGGGAATAGATGTGTAGGGGTTCTGTTGAATTTCAGGACTTCTAAGTCTTCTAACTATTAGGCTTATTCTACTATACTACCTACTTTTGGTCATAATTTTGCTTTTTAGCACTTGCCTTGTTAGCCATAAGTTGCGTGTTTAATTCCTTCATCCTAATCAGATAAGGTTCGTTCTCGGAACGGCTGGCTTTCTCCTATCCTGTCTTTCTTCTCTCTTCGCTTTCGGGATGATAAGACCCTAGCAGTTACAGTTCCCTCTATCAAACCTCTAGAATAATAAAAAAAACACTAATAATAAAAATGATACTGCTTTTAGGGTAGTTGGAAAAGCTCGTCCGCGATCACTGAAGAGGTCGCAGGTTCGAGTCGCGACCAAGACAAAACATAGTTCACCGGAGTCTTTCAAACACAGAATCACAGATCATACTAATCAAAACCACGGATCCGAAGATATCTGAGGGGTTGGTAGCCAATCAGAAGCAAAGTGTAGTGAAATGATAACACCGTCAGTTCTTTTCCGTGCTATCTTGTGGTCGTAAAAATCGAAAAATTTCGGAAAGAAATTACCTCAACTGTTGCGCGGTTCCAAAAGTACTTTGGCTTTTAGTGTATAATTTCTAAAGGATTTTTGAACCTTTTTTTTTTTAAGCTAAAAAATCGACCTTCCCCCAATCTTTTTTAACCCATGCCAAATTAAAAATATTTTGAACTTTCTGTCCCCAGAAAATTGACTGACTAAGCTGACTAACTTTTCCCTAAGCTGACTAACTTTTTTTTAGATAATTTTTTGAAGTATCTCTCCCTAAAAAATCGACCTTTTCCCCTATTTTATTATTTTGAACTTTCGCGCCAAGTGAACTTCCCTTACTTTCTATTACCCAGTTGTAGAAGGGGCCGAGTTTTCTTTTTCTTCATGTGAATTGACCGGGAGGGAATGTCATTATGCTACGCTGTCATATTTCTGCTCTTATTCACTAAAGGTAAAGTTTCTCAATTTCTTTATTTATGATAGTTTGTTTGTCCGTCTGTCTGTTTGTTCGTTTTCGTTTTTTCACGGGCCTGGGTCTGGCTTCAGGCTAATCTCATCTTTTTGGATGGGATGTCTGGGCAATCGTGTGCTGCTGGCTTTTTGCGGCCCCACTCAGGCTGATTGAGGTTAATGTGAGACGGTAGGTAGCTTGCTACCAAAGTCATTTTTGAAAAGCCTATGGCATTAACCCCGCCTATATTTCCTCTCTCAATCATGTCAAAATATATTTGGTTGACTGCGGGGGTAAAGGGACATTTCAATCATATTCAAGTTTTTTAAAAGAGGTTTGACGAGAAAAGCCTATGGCATTAACCCCGCCTATATTTCCTCTCTCAATCATGTCAAAATATATTTGGTTGACTGCGGGGGTAAAGGGACATTATTTCAATCATATTCAAGTTTTTTAAAAGAGGTTTGACGGAGGGAACTGTAACTGCTAAGGTCTTATCGTCCCGAAATCGAAGAGAGAAGGAAGACAGGATAGGAGAAAGAAAGCCGTTCCGAGAACGAACATTATACGTTAAGGATAAAATCCGCCCCGGGCGGGAATCGCACCCACGGCCTAGAGCTCACAAGGCAGACGCGCTACCAACCAAACTAACTAGGTTGACTGCTCAAGGGTATGTGTCTGTGATCTTCAAATTTGGTTGAGACCAAGTATTCCCCTAAAATAAACAACCGCCTAGGGCGACACAATAATCCTACATGGTCAATGTCCACTCAGGACCATACTCAAAGATGTCAGTATAGTCAGTACAATAGTTATTTCTTGGACATATCAATAACTGTAACAATAGCAATAGATAGGTATAGATACACAATCAGTATTTATATTAGCATGATTATGATTTGATTTTAATTTGATTAACAAGAAAAACCTTGGCCACCTTTATAACCTGAGACCTATAGGACTTATACAGGGTGAGCACGTACGATTTATTTTTTCTATTGTTGTTGTTGGTATTATTATTATTAATTTTTATAGAGGTTTGATAGAGGGAACTGTAACAACGGAGTTCTTAACGTCCTGAAATCGAAGAGATAAGATAGGAGAAAGCCAGCTACTTTCGATAACGAACCTTATCCGTTTTCAATAAAGTCCGCCCCGGGGCGGGAATCGAACCCGCCACCTACCGCTCACAAGTCATACGCTCTACACTCCAAGCTAACTAGACTGGATCAAACAAGACGCGAAAAAGCATGCGATTGTCAGGACTGTCATCTATCCGGATATCAACCACGCGCAAAGATACTTTACTTGAGTGATCCATAGGGAACTTTGGTGTATGCTTTATCAGTCCCAAAAACCAATCAGGTTGCAGTGACATATTAGAACTAATATAAACGGTGGCCCTACTTTTATTTTTAACTCTTCCCATGGCGTAGTGTTCACTGCGCTCGCCTTGCACGCGGGAGACCCGGGTTCGATTCCCGGCGGGGTCAAGAAATTTTGTATCATGCAAATGATTGATTCCGTGACTGGCTGTTGCGGCGCCCACTCAGCATCGTGAGGAAAATGAGTAGGTATGTTGTATGTATGTAGTATAATGCGCATAGCAACCGGTGCCAGCATGGTAGGTAAACTACTGGGAAAATCCTACAATGCTGCAGTGAGCACCAAAGTTGTGACATAATAACACAAAGAAACTGCATTTACATTTTATTGTTAACTCTGTTGAGAGTAAGCTTAACAAGTGGAGTGTGCCTTAAGACATGTAATGTGTTCCTATCTACCTTACCAACTCCATACAGTATAATACCTACCTACCAGTGTATTCAGTTTGGTGTGCATTAAATAACAAAGAATTAATTTGCCGTACTTCAGCGCAGAGTGGAAGTGAATTTTGATTGGTCCAGCGAAATAAATTGAGTGGCCACTATCCAGATTTTGTAAAAGATTTTCGCAAGGAGCAAAACTCTGGGAAGCTTTTGATTTAACCCATTGAGATAGTGAGGGTCAGTTTGTGAGAGCAAAACTACCGAGAAGCTTTTGAATTTAACCCATTTGCGGTCGATTTCATGTTTACCCTTTGAGATAGCAAGGGTCATTTTGTGATAGCGAGGAGGTAAAGTTTTTGATGTAACCCATTTGCGGTCGATTTGGTTTTAACCCATCGAGTCAGTGAGGGTCATTTTGTGACAGCAAGCAAGGTGAAATAGGTGAAGCTTGTTTTGTTATTAACCCATGAGTAGTCGATTTGATGTTAACCCTTTTTGTCCATCTTGTGGGGACGAATATCAAGCTATTGTGGATTAACCCATTCGCGATCAATTTGAAGTTAACCCTTTTAGACCAATTTGTGAGGGCAAAGATTACGATACTTCCATAAGTTTTAGACTGCGAAATTCGAAACTTTTGACTAACCCATTCTTGTGTCCGACTTGATGTTAACCCATTTTGACATCTAGCTATGGAGTCTGCTTACCGTTTTATTGCTTCGCGACAAAGCCGACTCGCCTGGGGACAAGGTAAGAGGCAAATCATCTTCTTCATCCCATGAGGTGTCGCTCAACTGCACCTCTTTCGATTTGGAACCGCGAGCTTTGGACTTGGCGTTGATCGGCCTAGAGCTCACAAGGCAGACGCGCTACCAACCAAACTAACTAGGTTGACTGCTCAAGGGTATGTGTCTGTGATCTTCAAATTTGGATGAGGCGAACATCTCAAGCATTCCCCTAAAATAAACACCCGCCTATAGGCGCCCTATAGGGCAACACAATAATCCTACATGGTCAATGTCCACTCAGGACCATACTCAAAGATGTCAGTAGTCAGCACAATAGTTATGTCTTGGACATATCAATAACTGTAACAATAGTAATAGATAGGTAGATACACAATCAGTATTTGTATTAGCATGATTATGATTTGATTTTAATTTGATTAATAAGAAAAACCTTGGCCACCTTTATAACCTGAGACCTATAGGCCTTATACAGGGTGAACACGTACGATTTATTTTTTTCTATTGTTGTTGTTATTATATTTATTATTATTAATTTTTATAGAGGTTTTATATAGGGAACTGTAACAACGGAGTTCTTAACGTCCTGAAATTAAAGAGATAAGAAAGATAAGATAGGAGAAAACCAGCCACTTTCGATAACGGAACGTTATCCGTTTTCAATAAGGTCCGCCCCGCGGCGGGAATCGAACCCGCCACCTACCGCTCACAAGTCATACGCTCTACACTCCAAGCTAACTAGACTGGATCAAACAAGACGCGAAAAAGCATGCGATTGTCAGGACTGTCATCTATCCGGATATCAATCACGCGCAAAGATACTTTACTTGAGTGATCCATAGGGAACTTTGGTGTATGCTCTACCAGTCCCAAAAACCAATCAGGTTGCAGTGACATATTAGAACTAATATAAACGGTGGCCCTACTTTTATTGTTAACTCTATCAGCTCCCATGGCGTAGTGTTCACTGCGCTGGCCTTGCACGCGGGAGACCCGGGTTCGATTCCCGGCGGGGTCAAGAAATTTTGTATCATGCAAATGATTGATTCCGTGACTGGCTGTTGCGGGGCCCACTCAGCCTCGTGAGGAAAATGAGTTGCTATGTAATATACCTAATGCGCATAGCGACCGGTGCCAGCATGGTAGGTACATATATCTGATTCCAATGATCTTCTTCTTTAGCCCATTGTGGTTCTGAAGACGAGTTTGTATACTGAAGAAAGTCCGCCTTAAAAATAAAAGGACATTCTTAGTGTTTCAAAGTGATCCACTAATGACTCTGATCGTATCGACAAAAATTTGTACTCGTTTTTCGATTGCAAATATTTCAACGGGTTATTTTCTGGTGTTCTTGTGTTGACCCAGCACCTAAATAGGAGTTCTCACCTCGTTATTTGTAGAAGAAAAAAGAATAAAAAAATGTTGGTCCTCATTTTTCTTGCTCTATTACTTTGAAACATCACCCATGTAAGCGCAACTGATCTATTATAATGTGGGCCGTGTCGTTCCCGAGTCGGACGTTGCACACTGGGCACGATACGAGGTTCACCTTTTCCTGTGAAAGTGCAATAGATATGCGTGATGTTAGAATAGAAAAGTAATTGAAATAGTAGAAACTTTTTTTATTTTATTTATTATTATTTTTAATGTAGACTGTAGCTGTAGAATATCAAAATTCATTTCATAAGCTGTTTGCTAGATTCGTATAAGCTTAATCTGTCTTTTGGGGCTGTTTACACCTAGATGGGCTTTTTGTGTATGAAACGTTTGCTAAAAATAAATCATAAGAATAACACATAGGAATGAATTAAGTTATGCCTAGGGACATACTGTACTGTACTGTACTGTAAACTTTGATGTTATTTTTTTTAATTCATTTATTGGGAGCTCCCTTATCCCTCATCAGATGGGTAAGAAGACAGAATTAATCCCATTTAGATGCTGGGTGAACAAGACAAGAGGCACCAGAAAGTAACCCGTTGAAAAATAAAAGTGCAAATTGGACAGAATAAGGTAGAAAGGAACCATTCATAAGGGGAATTGCCTTCTGAATGGTTCTTTTCTGCTCAATGCTGTCCAAATTTTTGATCCGACTCTGGGAATCAAACCACTTACCTCCGGAATGTGTGACTCGTACAGGTGGGTGCATAGCTCGTGGAATGAGGAGGCCATAGTCTCCTGGTCTTCACATATAGGACACTCGTATCTATTATCACTCGTCACCTCACAGTGACTTTCCACAATATGCTTGGCCATGGCCTGAAATGAAGAAATAATAGCGGCCGAACCGTAAATTTCTCGACCTTGGGCCCAAGGAGACCTTTGATCTACATTTTATAAAGAACCTCTCTACCAAGTTTGGGCGATCTTTGGCGAAAACTAAAGTCCTCGGAAGAGTGAACGTTTTCCAGTTTTTTCAAAACTTTTGTGCTGAATAGCGGCCGAACCGTACATTTTTCGACCTTGGGTCCGAAAAGACATTTGATCTACATTTTATAAAGAACCTCTCTGCCAAGTTGAGCGACTTTTGGCAAAAACTTGATTCCTGGGAAGAGTGAACTTTTTCGAGTTTTTCAAAACTTTTGTGCTGAATAGCAGCTTTAATTCAATTTCTTTACTTACCATGAAATCGTTATCGGAAAAGTCACAGGAGAAACACTCGTAAGGCGCCAATATGGTATCGGCATGGGTAGCTACATGGGCGCCGAGTTCGGATTCGGTTCTCAGCTTATCCGGACATAGAGGACATGGGAAGTAGATCACTTGAGACTTGGTGTTGTGGACACTCTGCGAATGAAAAAGGTCTTCATTAGAATAGGTAAATGAATAGTGGACATTTTGCGAATAAAAATAAAAATGGTGATTAGAAAAAAGGAAAGGGTAGCTACATGGGCGCCGAGTTCGGATTCGGTTCTCAGCTTATCCGGACATAGAGGACATGGGAAGTAGATCACTTGAGACTTGGTGTTGTGGACACTCTGCGAATGAAAAAGGTCTTCATTAGAATAGGTAAATGAATAGTGGACATTTTGCGAATAAAAATAAAAATGGTGATTAGAAAAAAGGAAAAAAAAAATCTGCTATGAACATCACACAACCTTCCAGCGTGCATATAACTACGCCCTGTGGCCGAAAATGCCACAAATACTCCCGCAGCATATTTAAGAGACTGCTGAACCATTGGTTTCACCATTCCCCCCCCCTTTCTTTTAAAAAATATGTAGGTAAAGGTATGTCAGAGTTCTAGAATCTTATCGATCCGAAAGCAAAGAACAGAACAGGACAGAATAGGAGAAAGCCAGCCCTTTCCGAGGATGAACCTAATCTGTTTGGGATAAAATCCACACCGCGACCTAGCGCTTACAAGGCAGACACGCTACAGTCCAAGCTAACTAGGCTGGCAGAAAAATTCCTTCTTCGTTAAGGTGTGTCCACACATTCGACGTCAACCCACATCGACGGCCGATCGACGACGGTCGACTATGTGTGAACACACTTTTAGGTATAAAATTACCTGGAAATGTTCTATCAGGGCCGGTCGTTCACTGAAGGACTCAGAACAACAGGGGCATTCTAACGAGAGGTGAGTTTCCAGACTGTGCTTCAGGATGTCCGCGAACTGAGACCCACATTCCCGACACTCATGCATGAAGTTCACCTGAATAAAAAGGTACAAGTTACTTGAGAATTAATTTCTGGAGAAATGGATTGGAAGCAATTGTAAAAGCCTAGATTTACTTAATGGAGGAGTTGCAATTGGGAAAATATTATTAGTAAAAAGGTCGATTCCTACGTAAAAAGTTGTGAAAAATCCAAATCTGAGGTCAAAACTCCGAAAAAATAACTGTAAAAGGTCGAAAACCTAAATGGGGAGTATTGTGTCTCTTCTCGCCCATCTGATGAGAGGCATACTACGGGATGGGCATGCTGCGGCACAGACCACTTGCGTCCTATGTAGCAGTTGTTTAAATAAAAACGGCGGTGAAACACTCATCTTAAAAAAAAAAACTCACCTCATACTGATCATTGACGAACACTTTACTTCTACCTCCGGACTGATGTGGTGTCAAATTCTTGTTCTTCGATCCTTTCGGTCTTCCTCTCTTGCGTGGAGCCAAATGATAATGGGCTGCTTGCATGGATTCACCACACCCCAGGATACCCACCTGGAAACAAATTAACGATAATAGAGCTCATGTGTTGACCTAGTTGAGATTCTCGGTAAAAAGAATAGAATCGGCAAGCCTATAGTCCATCTGGACACGAAAATATAATCTTACTAGCTGAATTCCGTCGCTTCGCTCCAAAATCCCGCTAGTTCATCCCGAGGCATGGCCAATCTTGTGAAAAAGGCATGGCCGAACTTGTATTTGTCAAACTAAAAACATAAACGAAACTCAAATATTAGGGGAGCGAGGAAAAGTTTTCTCTCCCGCAGTCTTTGCACTCTGTGTATTTCTTATGGTGATTTTAGTGATCAAAAATTGATCATATCTCAGGATCGGTTTAGATTTTCGCAAAATCCTTTCTTATTGCACACCTAGACCATAAAAGGAATATTCCTACCAAATTTCAGCTTTCTAGGTGTTGTGGTTCTAGAGATAGAGCGATCAGTGTGTGAACTATGAAATGTGAAATGTGAATGAGTGAATGGATCTCGTTCTTATAATATAATCTTATATATAGTCCATCCAGATGAAAATGCCAGCAGTACCAGCCTAGGAGCCTAGTTAGCTTGGTTGGTAGCGCGTCTGCCCTGTAAGCGCTAGGCCGCGAGTTGGATTCCCGCCCGTGGCGGATTTTATCCTGATGGGATAATGTTCGTTATCGGAACGGCTGGCTCTTTCCTATCCTGTCTTCCTTCTCTCTTCGATTTCGGGACGATACGATCTTAGCAGTTACAGTTCCCCCTGTCAATACCGTTCAAAAAAAAATAATAATAATAATAAAAAAAAATAAAATAAAATAAATAAATAAAAAGCCGATGAAAAGAAGTTTAACGTAATAAAATCCTTACCTTGGAATCTTCAGTGAGATATTCCCCACCCTGGTCGTAGTTAGCATCGTTGGATTCATAGCTGGACTGGGTATCGAACCCGGCACCTCCTGCCAGGGAGTAGCCTGATGAACCGCCGTATGACATGTACCCATCGCCTGACGTACCATAACCACTGGGACCTCCTCCTGAAAACCAACAAGATACGTTAGTAATTTGTGGTGATACATTATTTTATTTGTAAAAACAATTTTACAATACATATTAAATTATCCGCAATACATATTAAATAATTCGGACTTAAGCACAAGGGGCCCAAAATACGGCCTTCTACTTACCTTTAGCATCGCCTGGTAAACAGGAGGGCGTGGGTTCAATCCCAGCCGAGGTATGGAATTTTATCCTCAATATAATTTGGGAATTTGACCACAATAATATTAGTAACCTACTGCTGGAGTAAAGGACTTTTCAGTCCTATGCGAGCAGTATAAATAAGCACTATTATTATTACCTTCATCGGTAAGTACCAATATAGGTAAGTAGCCTCCGTGGACGAGTGGGTATCACACTAGGCTTGCACTCCGGAGGTCCCGGGTTCGATTTCCGGCGGGTTCAAAGTTTTTCCGGCTCTGTGCTTGTAGTTCGGGGTGCAATCAGCCTCGTGAGGACAATTGAGTAGCTACTTCAATCGAGTAGCGACCAGTACCAATGTAAAAAGATTATTAGAATATGGAAATTGATTGCAAAGGAGGCACTTGGTAATGCTGTGATACCCACAAAAGTTGTGAAAAAGTTCTCTGCTTTACCACAAAGACTTTGAGAGAGAAATGATGATACGAGTAGATGGAAATTAATGGTAAGGGAGGCACATAGTAATGCTGTCATATACCAACAAAAAACATTGAAAAAGCTCGCTGCTTTACCACAAAGATTCATGATTTGATTTTGTTGATTTTACTGACCTATATTTGTGGGAGAATGACCTAATGGTCAAGTTCCCGACATTTGAAAACAACTTACCTATATTGAAATCACCGTGTGTTTCAAACATATCGCCCTCTCCGGGTATGTCGTCCGCAACACGATCCTCTATCTCATCCTGAGGTTCTTCTTTGATATCACACTCTTCCTGTAGGAACCTCCCTCTCACTGCCTCCTTCTCAGCTGTCTGACTAGACGGGATTTTCAACGGATCCCCGAGCACTTCCGAAGACGGTTCGGGTTTTTCCGGTGGCTCTTCTATCGAAGGTTCGGTCTTTATCGGTGGATCGGCGACTGACGCGCGCTCTGACGGGCGAACGACTGAGTCTGGTAAATCGTCACTAGACGGGGTTTCGTGATTTTCTTCTTCTCCTAGGGGGAGAGAAGTTTTATCAGTCCATTCCTCTTTCACAGTTTGATTAACAATTTGATTATCTGCTTGACTATCTATCTGACAATCAATTTGATTATCTGTCTGACTATTTGCTTGACTTTCTGTTTGATTATTTATTTGGTTTTGACTAGAAGTGACAGCTCTGATGACAAGCTTTATCGGGACAACAACTCCGGACTTAAAACTAACTTTCTCAGAAGGATTCTTTGGTTCGGTGACCTCTACATCTCCAACCTGATCTTTCTCCTGTCCTAGAAGCGCGTTGAAATACGCATCACTCCTTCTAACGGAGCGGCAAAAGGAGTCGAACTTTTCCAACCGTATGGCGCACGTTTGGCAGATTTTGAGCGGCTTTCGGTCGCTCCGCGAGACGCTGATGGGCAGGAGGGTCGCTATCAGAGAGGAGAGGTCGATGGAGGGGTCGAAGATATCGATGAGGAAGGTGGGATCCGCGAGAGCGGTGCGCAGAGGACGGCACGTAGAATACGCGAAGTTGATCTCTTCTGGGTGCGGATTTTTAAATTTGGAACCCTGGAACACATCGAATAGAATTAGAGTTGGGTTTTACTTGGCGGTATTTTAATTCATAGGAGGAATCAGCGACATTTTTTTTTTTTTTTTTTTTAAAGATGAGTGTTTCACCGCCGTTTTTTTTTCGTAGCGATGAAACAACTGCTACATTGGACGCTTGTGGCCTGTGTCGTAGCATGCCCATCCCGTAGTATGCCTCTCATCAGATGGGCGAGAAGAGACACAATACTTCCCATTTAGGTGCTGGGTCAACACGGGAACACCAGAAAGTAACCCGTTGAAATATTTGCAATCGAAAAACGAGTACAAATTTTTGTCGATGGTGGGATTCGAACCCGGGACCTTCTGCATGGCAAGTAAGCGCGTTACCACTGGACCAACCGGGACTATCCAGCATACTTTCTGGCCGTATAGACAGAGAGCCTATCCCTGTGGCCGAGTGGTCAAGAGCACGGACTCTCAACCTGGAGGTGCTGGGTTCGAATCCCGGCCAGGGCGGAATTTTTTTAAGGGCATGGATGTAAAAGAGTGTGCTTTGAAGTAATGCAAAGGGTCAAGGTAATGGAAAGGAGTTTCAAGGTATCTTTCATTTGAAAACTAAATATCCCTGCTCCATCAGAAAGAAAACAGTAGAAAATCATAAGAAAATCCCCTTTTCCGATAGATAAATTCTAAGAACAGAATGTACTCATGAATGGTTTATCTTATCCGGGTATAACCTCCCTACACAAGACAGGAAAGTTCCTTTACACCACCAATAGGTAATTAAATCATTTAAAAAGAATCCCAACTAAAAAACATCTACAAGAGCTAAGTGGGAGCTCCTGTTCCTTACTAGATAGGTACCTACAGAAAATCCATTCTCAAGAAACGGAACAAAAAACGAGAGATAAACGTCTTGTTACCTACCCTAATCTCCTCCTCCTATTCCTCAGCTTTCAAAGATTTCAAGGCCCCTAAGCTCCCTATTTCTTCTACGACTTCTAGATACCGAGATAAATCGATTTAAAAAATACCGGTAAATCGTGAACTTTGACGTCACGGCACGTAGGCGATGACGTTTGTTTGTGCGCAAGCGTTTCTGCGCATTTTGACGTGAAATCTGACGTCACAACTCTTTGAACTTTTTCATTAGAACGGCAATTAAAAATTGAATTTTTGACCTTTTAAAGTTACTTTTTCCGAGTTTTATTAATAATATTTTCTCAATTGCAACTCCTCCATTGGTCTTTTGGACTTGTGATTGTGACTTTTACTAAAGGGACTATCCAGCATACTTTCTGGCCGTATAGACAGAGAGCCTATCCCTGTGGCCGAGTGGTCAAGAGCACGGACTCTCAACCTGGAGGTGCTGTATTCGAATCCTGGCCAGGGCGGAAATTTTTTAAGGGCATGGATGTAAAAGAGTGTGCTTTGAAGTAATGCAAAGTGTCAAGGTAATGAAAAGGAGTTTCAAGGTATCTTTCATTTGAAAACCAAATATCCCAGCTCCATTAGAAAGAAAACAGTTGAAAATGATAAAATCCCGTTTTCCGATAGATAAATTCTAAGAACAGAATGTACTCATGAATGGTTTATCTTATCCGGGTATTACCTGCCTACACAAGACAGGAAAGTTCCTTTACACCACCAATAGGTAATTAAATCATTTAAAAAGAATCACAACTAAAAAACATCTGCAAGAGCTAAGTGGGAGCTCCTGTTCCTTACTAGGTAGGTACCTACAGAAAATCCATTCTCAAGAAACGGAACAAAAAACCGCAGATAAACGTCTTGTTACCTACCCTAATCTCCTCCTCCTCCTCTTATTCCTCAGCTTTCAAAGATTTCAAGGCCCCTAAGTTCCCTAAACCGATTATGTCCAAAACCTCTATCCACTAAAACCGCGGATTTTATCCTAAACAGATAAGGTTCGTTCACGGAAAGGCTGCTTTTCTCCTATCCTGTCTTCCTTCTCTCTTGGCTTTCGGGACAATAAGACCTTAGCAGTTACAGTTCCCTCTGTCAAACCTCTTTAAAAAAAGCGAGTATAAACTTGATTTAACTACCCTGTAGATCCCATTGATAGGTAAGAGAGTTCGGGTAAAATTTTCGATGGTCAGTTTTTAGTGCCAAAATGAGTTTTTTACTTTCCTTACCCTATAGGAATTTTTAAAGGGGTTTGAATGATTTGATAAAGGGAACTATAACAAGGGAGGTCCTATCGTCCCGAAATCCGAAGGAGTCTCCTTGAAGGAGAATAGGATGGGAGAAAGCTTGTAAGCGCTAGGCCGGGGGTTCGATTCTCGCCCGAGGTGGATTTTATCCTGGAGGTATAATGTTCGTTCTTGGAACGGCTGGCTTTCTCCTATCCTGTCTGCCTTCTCTCTTCGCTTTCGGGACGATAACACCTTAGCAGTTACAGTTCCCTCTATCAAACCTCTTGGAAAAAAAAAGAAAGCGAAGCGACGCGATATGACGCCTAGGCGACCATCCTAATGATCCTAATAAAATTATGACACTACGTGAAAAATCTTAATGACCAATATGACCATTATGTCATTACGTGACGCTCATCTCATGTCATTTGTATCCTCAACACAAATCTACCATAATATGTACCTATTTCCTTCGGGTAGACATGTAGAATAGATTTCCTCGAGTTAATTTTGTATAGGTATGCATAGTGGTCGACTCTCCTGTCCTGTCTTCCTTCTCTCTTCGATTTCGGCACGATGAGACCTTAGCAGTTACAGTTCCCCCTATCAAACATCTTAAAAAAAAAATCATGATGTTCCTTTTTGTTTGTTTTTTTTTCTACAGAAATTTCCAACAACTCCGTGACATCACCGCTGGAGGAGGAAAATGACGTCACACCCTCCAGAGGAGGCCGCTACTCCACCAATAGTACAAATGTTATACGTTACCACGTGGGACACAACATATGGGGCGATGAGGCCAAGGCTATGCAAGCAGAACTGGAATTGGGCAGGTAAAAAATCGTGGCTGAAGACGGAGGTTTTACCTAAGGCCAGTCACTCACTACTCACTATCAGGTAGAGCTGACGGCAGGTACACCTGACACCTGATGAGCACACACACTATCAGGAGTATCAGGGAGACCTGACAGGTACGGCTCAAAAGGTTCGTCTGTCAGGCCTACCTGATAGTGTGTGTGCTCATCAGGTGTCACGTATAACTGATTAGGTGTACCTGTCAGGTCTACCTGATAGTGAGTGGCTGGCCTAACAGAAAGCGTCACAGGTTTCCGTAACCTCCACTGCCAGTCACTCACTACTCACTATCAGGTAGAGCTGACGGCAGGTACACCTGACACCTGATGAGCACACACACTATCAGGAGTATCAGGTAGACCTGACAGGTACGGCTGAAAAGGTTCGTCTGTCAGGCCTACCTGATAGTGTGTGTGCTCATCAGGTGTCACGTATAACGGATTAGGTGTACCTGCCAGGTCTACCTGATAGTGAGTGGCTGGCCTAACAGAATGTGTCAGGTTTCCGTAACCTCCACAGTAAAAAGAGGGAGTCTGTGATCTCATTAGATGCGTTTTCTTTCTACATAGTTTCTAGTAGGTATTTATCCTTCCAACGTGAAAATGAACTTGATGTTATAGGACTCGAAAAATATGCTTCCGATTGGGACGCAGATCAGCGGTTTAAAAACCCCGTAATTGCCGTCAAAAGAACTAGCAGTGTAACTCGGGACCGATAGAGAGTAAAACGACAGGAATATCTGTAACAAAACATTTAATTGCTTACTACAACAGACGGTGTTTTTGCGCTACTAATGAATACTCATTGGAATTTCCTCTAGCAAGGCGTCTTACTGTTGGCTTTCTTCATCTTTTTCTTCTAGCAAGGCGTCTTACTGTTGACTTCCTTCATCTTTTTCTTCTAGCAAGGCGTCTTACCGTTGACTTTCTTCATATTTTTTCTTCTAGCAAGGCCTCTTACTGTTGACTTTCTTCATCTTTTTCCTCTAGCAAGGCCTCTTACTGTTCAACTTCTTGGTGGATTTACAAGCCCCAGGAGAAGATTCCACAGTGGCAATACACACATCACAGCTAACTCCCTCTCCCATGTTACCAATTCCACCACATCTTCCCAGGCCTTGGTTATAACTCTGTGAGTTTCCCATACAGGAGGACATGGGTCTTCCACCTCCCATACCTCCACCTCCACATCTGTTCTTACTCCTCTGAGTGCGGGATCTGGTACTGAACATCTTGGTGCTACATACTGGAGTGTTATTCCTATTATTCATTATCTTTTGCTTCAGGCTGGTGATTGTATTCTTGTAGTTTTCAAACTCTTCTATTTTCCTCTTCAGTTCCTGGTTGCACTCCTCCAGCTCGCTATGTTTATCATCAAGCTCTTCGTTCAGACCCATGATTTCTTCTTGGAGCTTTATTAGTTCTTTCCTATTCTTGTCTTGCTCTTCTTCCAAGTTCTTTATTTTCGCTTGTAGTTTAGAGTTGGCCGCTTGTTCCTTGGCCAGTTCAGCTCTCAGCTGCTTGATGTAGTTCAGGTTCTTCTTGTTGCACTCTTCTAGTTTCTGACGGGCGACTTCACATTGACGTAGTTTTTCAATGAGGCGATCGTTTTCCAGGTGTGATTCTTCCAAAGCTTTCTTACAATCCTCGTAGCGACGTAGCAGGACTGCATTCTCTTCGGATAGACACTCCACAGTTTTCCTGTACTCAGCGATTTTGCTTTGGAGCTGATTCAGTTGACTCTCTTGCCGTTGGATGGTGTACTCTTTCTCGTGTATAACTTCTTCGAGTTTCACGATTTGCTCTTTCATCTTGCCTAGTTTGCTCTGGCACTGATTTAGATCTTTGCATAGGTTGTCGTTTTCTCGTTTCAAGTCTTCCAGTTCTCGATAAAGGCCGCGCATTTCAGCGATTTCCATGTCTTTACTCTGAATGGCATTCTGTAGGTTCTTGTGTTCCCGCTGAAGTGCTTGGATTGTACTCTCATGTTCGTCTATGATTGCCTGATCCTCGCGATGAATATTTTCCAATTCATCAATGTCCGCTTCCAAATCAGCTATGTTTTCTTTCAAGGCCTGATTTTCACAGAGGAACTGATTTCGACCTTCCTCTAACTCTTTGATTGTTTGAACAATACCGTTCAAGTCATTTCCATTTTCCATTTTTTAATTGGAATTTGTGTACTAGAATTTAGGTGTGAAGATTTGAGTTTTGTGATGTTGTTAGGAATTTCTTATTCCATGAACGGAAAATGGTTTCAGTTGGGTTGATGAAAGACATTTATTATAATGACTGGCTGTTCCATGTACTCAAATCATGATAGTCATTGGTCCCTAGATAACGTAGGTACTCTATCTGTCACTTAATTCACACATTCTGATCAAATGCAAAACACAAGACGGCTTTCATCACGAGATATCAACTTGAAACTTGGACAAAAAAAAAAAAATCTCAGCTTTATATAGCGGTAAAGTTCTGCTAAAGTGCAGAAGTAAGGGACCTCTTCTCAGTTCTCACCTCGTTATTTGTAGAAGAAAAAAGAATAAAAAAATGTTGGTCCTCATTTTTCTTGCTCTATTACTTTGAAACATCACCCAAGTAAGCGCAACTGATCTACATGTTATACCTAGGTGTTATATTCTAATCTATTCTTTATTTTATAAGTACGAGAGGAAGTAAAATGTCTCCCGTTATTTCAGGAGGAAGAGAAGTGCTGTGCAACTCTACAGTATGGTATCATGCAGTACAGGATGTGATCCTCTCTCCTACAAAGGCTACGGGTGTTATTGTGGCTTCTTAGGATCAGGATACCCTGTAGATCCCATTGATAGGTAAGAGAGTTCGGGTAAAATTTTCGATGGTCAGTTTTTAGTGCCAAAATGAGTTTTTTACTTTCTATTTTACTTTCCTTATCCTATAGGAATTTTTAAAGGGGTTTGAATGATTTGATAAAGGGAACTATAACAAGGGAGGTCCTATCGTCCCGAAATCCGAAGAAGTTTCCTTCAAGGAGAATAGGATGGGAGAAAGTAAAGTAAAATCCCATCCCCCTACTGTTGTCATGGGATTTTTCTCGAAAAATCTCGTCCTCAACACGCTCCCCTGTGCTAGATCCGTACAGCTGTCAGTCTTATGCTCTCTTGCTCTTGGCTTGGAAAATTATTACGAAAGAGACAGAAACGACTAGTAAGTACTATCCAATCCTATATTATAATTAATAATTCCTGAGGCAGAATCAGTCCCTAAACAGAAAACTACCTGTAGAATCATTAAAATAAAAGACATCAAAATCTAGCAAATGATAGAAAATACGAGTACCTATTTTTATTTCCAAATAAATTAAATCTTGGTATACAAAAAAAGAAAATTGAAAACAAGATCGGCGTGCAAGTTTTTTAATCTCGACAATGGATTTTCATGAGACTAGAATCAACATTTCTTATAGGTAGGTATGGTAGGTACCTACCTACTAGGAATGAATCATCCTAAACTTTTACAGGAAAAAAAAAGTTCTAGTGGTAATTCCTACACCAAGTGAAATGAAACTTTTACCTTACACCCGGAACTTTATTGCGCAAGTCAAGGGAATTTCCTGTGACTTGCTGTGTGTTTACATAGCCAACAGAAAACACAAGGCATGAAAGCCTAATAAAAGGCGTTAACAGTCAAATGACTAGGTACATTTTATTGTTCTTTTTCGAAAAAATATATGTTTCCAGTTTCAACTCAATACTCACAATAAAGAGGTAGAGATGACCCAATTCAAGCTTCTTCCGGATTGGACAGGGGACGTAGCACAATCCTCGGATCTGACTCCAACATTCTGTCGTGCTCCTCAGTACTGATCGAGTAAGGAAGCACAAGACAAAACACACAGGGGACATGCAAGGGTTAACAGGGAAGTGGCACACACGGGGTTAAAGTTTATACAAATTACAAAACATTGTTTTAATGGTGGATTTCACCAATGACTTAATGAGAGATTTCACTAATGGGAGAATTTTTAATTATTCAAAAAGGAGTTTTTAGTGATCCAAAGACGAGTTTTAAAAACTCCTGATTGGATCATTAAAAGCTCCTTTTTGGATAATTAAAAATTCTCCCACTAGTGAAATCTCTCATTAAGTCATATAGGAGGGAGGGAGAAAGTCAGCCGTTCCGAGAACGAAGCCTCCGACCAAGCGCTTTTCTGTTGACTGCGGTTCAGGACGAGCCAATTAAACATGGCTAGAGACCATCACTCCGGTGTATGGCAGAAAAAAAAGATATCCTTTCTTTATTCTGCCATCATCATTCGGCTACAGCTGAAGCCGCTACAACAACAACAACAACAACAACCTAACGCTTTTTGTTGAGGATAAAGGTCGACCTAACGCTTTTTGTTTAGAATTATTACTATTAGGATACCTAATAATAATGATAATAATCCATATAATACATGAAATATATATCATTTTTATTTACTCAGGTGTTGTGAGCTACACGACTGGTGCTATACAGGGTCCAACTGTCCTCTCTTTCTCGAATATTTCATCCCCTACGTGTGGACCTGCTTCAGAGGACGGCCCCTATGTCGTAAGTAAAGCCTCAAGTACCCTATAGACTGGCAATAATATTGTGCAAGTTAGGGTAAGTCTCTTGCGCAAACTTGCTATTTTTTAACACACGGAAATAAGAAGTGTCCACTTGCAATATTTATTTATTTTTTTACGAGGTTTGACAGAAACTCCTGTAATTGCTAAGGTCTTATCGTCCCGAAATCGAAGAGAGAA
>NW_007377971.1:0-23183 GCF_000475195.1 Diaphorina citri | reverse complement strand
ATTCAAATCATAGTTACCCACTACCCACTTTCATAGTTTGTTTTCAATGGAGCAGTTGCAAGTGGGTAAAAATTATTAATAAATGGTCGATTCCTATGTAAAAAGTTGTGAAAAATCCAAATCTGAGGTCAAAACTTTGAAAAAATAACTGTAAAAGTTCGAAAATTCAATTTTCATTTTCCGTTCTAATGAAAGAGTTCAAATTAAGATGTGTGACGTCAGACTTCAGACAGTTGCCTCGGTAGGTAGCGCCAGTATGCAAGCGCGCTTGCGGAGGAGCAGAAAGAAATGCGCAGAAAAGTATGCGCACAAACACATTAATATGTTGCCTGCGAGGGAGCTTTGCTCGGGACATTTGATGTGACGTCATCGTGTAGGTACGGGAGCGTATGCCGGGAGCGTAAGTTCACAATTTACCGGTATTTTTTTAAATCGATTTATCTCGGGATCTAGAAGTCGTAGAAGAAGAAGAAAAATTCCGTTGGTCCTCATTTTTCCTGCTCTATGACTTTGAAACATCACTCAAGTAAGCGCAACTGTTCTATTGAGCTTTTGGATTGAGTTTCCATAAGTTATAACCATCAGTAGAAGATCATAGTTACCCTCTTTCATAGCTTGTTTTCTATTGAGCCTTTGGATTGAGATTAGAGATGTGTAAAGAGTGAGTGATTTAAAAACAAAAAAACTCTTTTCTAGTGAACTATATTCAGTCAAGGAGTCAGAATCTACAACATTTTACTCGCTCAACTACCTTATAGGTATTCGGTAGTTAGGATCTGACTCACCGATTGAGTAGTGCACTTAAAATAGTTCTTCTTTATTACTCACTCACTATCTCTAATTTATTGAAATCCACTTTTTCACTAAGCCTTTTCTCAACCTCTATACTCTATACCTACCTAATTTGGAAATTCCCATGTAAAGTACAAATAATATAAGGAAAACTGGTTCTATCAATAAAATATAAAAATAATCCAACGGCGTTCTTTTTTCTTATACAAATATGTCAAGTTGACATTGTCAACATTTCAGTCAAAGGAATATAAAACATCTCTAAAAATATGATGATCATTTTTGTTTTATTTGTGTTCATCTGTAGGAGTAAATCCAGTACATATACATAATTCTTACGAAATAAAAACTTTACAAAATATTGAGATTTCCATCTTTCAAATAACCATAACGAGAAGGAGTTTTGGTTTCTGTGCATTCGCAGAATATCGTAATGGTTAGGTGAAATGTAAAATCTCACTTATAATAACCATAGAAAAATGTGCGTCTTAAACTAGTCAGTAAAATAGAGATACAAGCTAAGTTAATTTTACTACAGTAAAACAAAGGATGTCTTTTCAAAGAGATGGGAATATCGTCAAATCAGAACTGACTTTCAATTGGATAACTGTTTTCCTATCTTAAAACAAAAGAACACATTTTCTTTGCCCTTCAGAGGAGTTGATAACACTTCGAATTTCTGATGGCTACAAAATACAACATTGAACATGATTTTTTCCATTTACTTTTCACTAATCAGAAAAAAGTCTAGATAAAATGATTTGTCATCATTTTTACTCACTTTTAACAGGATAAGTTAGTTGACACATCCATACTAAAATTGTGTATTCACACTTCCAAATTTCTGAAACACGATTTTGAGGACTTAGGTGAACTACAACCAAAAGGGATCAAGGGGAAACAAAATATTTTGATATGTATGAGGTACAACAGTAGTCAACAAACACAGTAAAACAAAAATTTAAATAAGCAGCAATTTCACCTTTCCTTTCTAATACAGCATATTAGAAGTCCTCCATGAAATAATATTTAAATCTTTCAAAGTAATAAAATAAATTTTAACAAAGTCCACGAAAAGGGATCAAGGGGAAACAAAATATTTTGATATGTATGAGGTACAACAGTAGTCAACAAACACAGTAAAACAAAAATTTAAATAAGTAGCAATTTCACCTTTCCTTTCTAATACAGCATATTAGAAGTCTTCCATGAAATAATATTTATATCTTTCAAAGTAATAAAATAAATTTTAATAAAGTCCACGAAAAAAATTTTCAAAAAAAATCTTCCTACTCCTTAATCAATAAAAAATATTCAAAGCCTTCCTGATCTTTAAAAAAATGTCTTAAATTTACACTTTCAAGTTGTGAAATCTCAATTCGTAAAAATACTCCACGTTAGAAAAATGTAAAAAAATAGGTAAGTACAACAAAAATAAATAAATATACATCAACTAATTTAAACTAGGGAGGATTAAGATTAAGAGGACTCTAGAGATTTAAAAGTTAAAATCAAATCATAAAGATAAATTAAGATTTAACACTTGTAAACAAAATTATATAAAAGAGGTGCTCTATTTAAGTGTTAGCATAAAGGGACATCTTGTTCTAAGCTGACAGCCTAAATATAGCACTTATACTGTCTTTAATGAGAGTTTAAACCTGAAGTTTAAAATAAGTTAAATGTCTTCCGACCGAACGCAAACTAAACCAATTAAAGCATAGAAAAACAATCACAAAATATTGAAGATCATTGATTGTCAATAAATAACCATACATTATGTACACGTCACTGTAAATAGGAGAGCTTCATTAGTTAGATAAACATACTTTAACAGTAAAGTAGGTATGACTGAAACCTGCCTTAGGTAGAGCTAATGCTTCTGGTGTTACACCTGTGGGAGGAAAATAAGAAGACATGAGATAAAAAAAAAAAAAATGTAATAATATTTTTAATAATAAAACAAGGGTGAGATACTTTTCTAACCAGTAGGGTACTACTTTCCTAGATACCTTCCTAAAAAATATTTCAGTACTAACCCATCTCTCATACTATTTTAAGTTCGAAATAATGCATTGAACAGGACAACACTCTACTCTGTACGTAGTATCATGCCAGATGCGGGGTGAGTGCAAAATAAATGAATTAGAAAACTTTCCTCGTTGCTATGACAACCATCATTGACAAGCATTTATTTGTTCAATCAATAATCCCCAGAAAACAGGCCAAGAAAATAGGCACATTATGTAAGGCATGAGCAACATAAATGCACCTTGGAAAATGTTATGCTGGTTCTTATCAATATGTAACTACACCTATCATACCTTAAACCACAACCGAGTTACACTCTATGGAGAGTTAAATTACCGTTGTATTTACAACAAAAGTAATAAGCTTCTGAGTTCAAACACTACTGAAGTCCTTAAACCACAACCGAGTTACACTCTATGGAGAGTTAAATTACCGTTGTATTTACAACAAAAGTAATAAGCTTCTGAGTTCAAACACGATAAGAGCTTTGCCAGCGAAATGCATTGGCTGAATAGGGAATAATTTTCATAGTTTCTAGTTACCTTCCTCGCACAGTCGCACACAGCAACTCAAAGTTTTCTCATCAAGCCCCGTGTTCAGAAGATTGGAAATCTCCAAGATACACTGAAACGCTTCCTTGTCGTTTACGATTGAATTGGCTGAAGCCATAGTTTCGACATTTGACGAATACGATAAAATGTGCTAAAAGTTGGAGAAAACACTGGCAAAAACTAATTAAAAGCTATTTTTAATTAAATTTTGATAAAAAAAAAGAACAAAGTTTGGCCGATTATTTATTTCAAAATTTATAATGGCTGACCAAAATTTATCAGCTGGCTTTTGTTTACAGTTTGAGTGATGAAAGCAAATTCCGTAAGAGTGCGCTGGCGATGTGTTCTTAGCTGTCCATTCCTCCTTAACCTCCTTGAGGTTTAACCCTTTCTGGCATGACGTTGTGGTTTCTCATCACCTGTGCTTATTTGATTCAGAGGCAAAACCTAGTACCTAGTACAGTCTAGAATTTGAACCAGACAAAATTTAAAAAACTTGAGCTCATGAGATTCAACCTTATTACTCTCCCTTACTATAGGCTTCACATCTACATTACCCCTGACCATTGGGATCTAAAATGAGCACTTAATTTCAATGTGTTCAGCTGCAAATTCTTCATTTTTATAGATGAGGGAGTCATTGAGGAACCCTTTACCCTTAAAATAGACCCTCAGGCTCCCCCCTCCTTTACTGTGGGTTGGACTCCAAAAATTTGGAGCATCCATCTCCTGGTAAGTCACAATTCAGATTATTGGGCCCTCTCACTAAAATCCTGGATACGGGTCTGGATTGTGGTCCTGAATGTTAATAAATCAAATCCATCAGTGGTCAAAAAAACACTAAGCTCAAAGTTACAGTGCAGAACACAAAACAAGGACAACACAAAGCAAGCAGACATTGCTTACCTCTGAGATTGTCTTCTGTTCATGATAACGTAGAATTGTTATTAATTGAACTATTGGACTGAGTAGAAGAGACTTGTCGCCTTAGTTCTTTCACAACTAGAGCTAATGCTTCTGGTGTTACACCTGTGGGAGGAAAATAAGAAGACATGTCATACTATTTTAAGTTAGAAATAATGCATTGAACAGGACAACTCTACTCTGTACGTAGTATCATGCCAGATGCAGGGTGAGTGCAAAATAAATGAATTAGAAAACTTTCCTCGTTGCTATGACAACCATCATTAACAAGCATTTATTCGGTCAATCAATAATCCCAGAAAACAGGCCAAGAAAATAGGCACATTATGTAAGGCATGAGCAACATAAAAACACCTTGGAAAATGTTATGCTGGTTCTTATCAATATGTAACTACACCTATCATACCTTAAACCACAACCGAGTTACACTCTATGGAGAGTTAAATTACCGTTGTATTTACAACAAAAGTAATAAGCTTCTGAGTTCAAACACTACTGAAGTACGATAAGAGCTTTGCCAGCGAAATGCATTGGCTGAATAGGGAATAATTTTCATAGTTTCTAGTTACCTTCCTCGCACAGTCGCACACAGCAACTCAAAGTTTTCTCATCAAGCCCCGTGTTCAGAAGATTGGAAATCTCCAAGATACACTGAAACGCTTCCTTGTCGTTTACGATTGAATTGGCTGAAGCCATAGTTTCGACATTTGACGAATACGATAAAATGTGCTAAAAGTTGGAGAAAACACTGGCAAAAACTAATTAAAAGCTATTTTTAATTAAATTTTGATAAAAAAAAAAGAAAGTTTGGCCGATTATTTATTTCAAAATTTAATGGCTGACCAAAATTTATCAGCTGCTTTTGTTTACAGTTTGAGTGATGAAAGCAAATTCCGTAAGAGTGCGCTGGCGATGTGTTCTTAGCTGTCCATCCCTTCTCAACCTCCTTGAGGTTTAACCCTTTCTGGCATGACGTTGTGGTTTCTCATCACCTGTGCTTATTTGATTCAGAGGCAAAACCTAGTACAGCTGTCAGTTTTATGCTCTCTTCAATCTCTTGGCTTGGAAAATTATTAAGAAAGAGACAGAAACGACTAGTAAGTACTATCCAATCCTATATTATAATTTATAATTCCTGAGAATACTGGTCACAATAGATCTACAGAGGTCGCAGTGTTAATTGCATACTCTCTTGGGAGAGGAGCAACCAGTCCCATAATAGAATAGTGGTCGTCGATGGCGCCGACCATTCTCCTAGTTCTCCTCCTCTACTCCATCAAACTTCCCAGTTTTTTTCCGTGGTCAACGAAATAAGAAGGTATCGGCTAAAATGGCAGCTATAGTCATTAGTCACCTATTGGGGATTCTCGTAATTAACCAAATGGCTTAAGCAAGACTGTCCTCTCTTTCTCGAATATTTCATCCCCTACGTGTGGACCTGCTTCAGAGGACGGCCCCTATGTCGTAAGTAAAGCCTCAAGTACCCTATAGACTGGCAATAATATTGTGCAAGTTAGGGTAAGTCTCTTGCGCAAACTTGCTATTTTTTAACACACGGAAATAAGAAGTGTCCACTTGCAATATTTATTTATTTTTTTACGAGGTTTGACAGAAACTCCTGTAATTGCTAAGGTCTTATCGTCCCGAAATCGAAGAGAGAAAGAAGACAGGATAGGAGAAAGCCAGCTGTTCCGAGAACGAACATTAAATCCGCCCCGGGTGAGAATCGAACCCCGCGCCCTAGCGCTTACAAGGCAGACGCGCTACCAACCAAGCTAACTAGGCTGGCGACCCATCCAATTATTTCAATTTTCGAGCTGAGAACGTGGTAGTGCTTCGTACCGCCAAGTCAGAATGTTATTTCTACTCCTCTCCTCTCCTCTTCCTGTTTTTTCAGAGCGTGGCAAGTCGTGCAGTCACCGACTCTGCGAGTGTGATCGTAGATTTTCCGAATGTCTTCGGCCGTACTCGTGTCCCAGATACAAAGCTGTATGCCGCTCCAATGTATTTCGCCTTATGCAGAATTTGATTCTGATTTAACTTACGTTTCCATAAGTTCTACCCATCATCATGCAGAATTTGATTCTGATTTAACTTACGTTTTCATAAGTTCTACTTCTACCCATCAGTAGAATTTATTCAAATCATAGTTACCCACTACCCACTTTCATAGTTTGTTTTCAATGGAGCAGTTGCAAGTGGGTAAAAATTATTAATAAATGGTCGATTCCTATGTAAAAAGTTGTGAAAAATCCAAATCTGAGGTCAAAACTTTGAAAAAATAACTGTAAAAGTTCGAAAATTCAATTTTCATTTTCCGTTCTAATGAAAGAGTTCAAATTAAGATGTGTGACGTCAGACTTCAGACAGTTGCCTCGGTAGGTAGCGCCAGTATGCAAGCGCGCTTGCGGAGGAGCAGAAAGAAATGCGCAGAAAAGTATGCGCACAAACACATTAATATGTTGCCTGCGAGGGAGCTTTGCTCGGGACATTTGATGTGACGTCATCGTGTAGGTACGGGAGCGTATGCCGGGAGCGTAAGTTCACAATTTACCGGTATTTACAGTACCTTGGCTTTAAGTAAGAGGGAAGAGAGAAAAAGGAATAAAGAGGTAGGGAGAGTGAGAGATGTGAACACAAGGAAATGTAGAAGAGATACAAAACAAGAAAAAGAGAGAAAAACAAAATTTGGAGTAGAATAAAATATAAATGAAGCAAGCTTTATAGAAAAACAAATTAGTTTCAGGCTGGATTAGACTCAATATAAATAACGTAAATAAATAATTTTATCTCTCAATATAGTTTTTTTTTTCAAGTCATTAAGACAACGGTTTAAATTTAATTATGGTAAAAAAATAAATAAAAAAAGTTATTTAAGTTTGGTAGTATAGAAAAACAAATTAGTTTCAGGCTGGATTAGACTCAATATAAATAACGTAAATAAATAATTTTATCTCTCAATATAGTTTTTTTTTCAAGTCATTAAGACAACGGTTTAAATTTAACTATGGTAAAAAAATAAATAAAAAAAGTTATTTAAGTTTGGTAGATCTTTATACAGACATAGTGGTCCTCTTCTTTTAAAACTAAATGTTAGAAGAAAAAGTAGAAAATAGAAAATATGAAGATCCAGAGAAATATCCTAAACAATGCTGTTGTCTAGAATTTAAAAGCTAGAAAAAATAATAATCATGAATGTACTTGGTATATAAAATAGTTGAGTAAATCCAGTACATATACATAATTCTTACGAAATAAAAACTTTACAAAATATTGAGATTTCCATCTTTCAAATAACCATAACGAGAAGGAGTTTTGGTTTCTGTGCATTCGCAGAATATCGTAATGGTTAGGTGAAATGTAAAATCTCACTTATAATAACCATAGAAAAATGTGCGTCTTAAACTAGTCAGTAAAATAGAGATACAAGCTAAGTTAATTTTACTACAGTAAAACAAAGGATGTCTTTTCAAAGAGATGGGAATATCGTCAAATCAGAACTGACTTTCAATTGGATAACTGTTTACCTATCTTAAAACAAAAGAACACATTTTTTTGCCCTTCAGAGGAGTTGATAACACTTTAATTTTACTACAGTAAAACAAAGGATGTCTTTTCAAAGAGATGGGAATATCGTCAAATCAGAACTGACTTTCAATTGGATAACTGTTTTCCTATCTTAAAACAAAAGAACACATTTTCTTTGCCCTTCAGAGGAGTTGATAACACTTCGAATTTCTGATGGCTACAAAATACAACATTGAACATGATTTTTTCCATTTACTTTTCACTAATCAGAAAAAGTAGCACAATCCTCGGATCTGACTCCAACATTCTGTCGTGCTCCTCAGTACTGATCGAGTAAGGAAGCACAAGACAAAACACACAGGGAACATGCAAGGGTTAACAGGGAAGTGGCACACACGGGGTTAAAGTTTATACAGTCAAATTACGAAAACATTGTTTTAATGGTGGATTTCACCAATGACTTAATGAGAGATTTCACTAATGGGAGAATTTTTAATTATTCAAAAAGGAGTTTTTAGTGATCCAAAGAGGAGTTTTAAAAACTCCTGATTGGATCATTAAAAGCTCCTTTTTGGATCATTAAAAATTCTCCCACTAGTGAAATCTCTCATTAAGTCATATAGAGGGATTTTTTCCAAGATGTTTGATAAAGGAGACAGTTTATACTAAAGTAAAAAAAAAAACTTTGATAGAGGATAGGGTGCACTGTAACAACGGAGGTGTCTTATCGTCCCAAATCGAAGAAATAGAGGACAAGATAGAAAGCTAGTCGTTCCGAGAACGAACCTTATCTGTTCAGGATAAAGGTCGCCCCGGTCGGGAATCGAACCCGTGACCTAGCGGTTAAATGGTAGGTGCGCTACTACACAGGCCAAGCCAACTAGAATGGCTCAAAAAAAAAAAAAAAAAAAAAAAAACTTTGATAGAGGATAGGGTGCACTGTAACAACGGAGGTGTCTTATCGTCCCAAAATCGAAGAAATAGAGGACAAGATAGAAAGCTAGTCGTTCCGAGAACGAACCTTATCTGTTCTGGATAAAGGTCGCCCCGGTCTGGAATCGAACCCGTGACCTAGCGGTTAAATGGTAGGTGCGCTACTACACAGGCCAAGCCAACTAGAATGGCTTTTTTTTTCCTAACAAAAGAATAATAAAGTTGTTAGATTTATGTAAAACCAATATTGCAAAACACATGTCCAAGCTGAACTCAAAACACAACCAGGTTAAATCAAAAATCACACATAAGAATTTCCCCCTAGGAATTATACAGTCAGGCCAGATTTGGTCCCATGACTTTTGAGGTGCCCTATAGTAGGAAAACATTGGGAGGTAGAGTGGGAGTAGGGTTACCAGACAAGAAATTTCAAAAGGAGGACATTTTGAGCAATTCCACCACATCTTCCCAGGCCTTGGTTATAACTCTGTGAGTTTCCCATACAGGAGGACATGGGTCTTCCACCTCCCATACCTCCTTCTAACCCTATAATAACACAAATCACTGCTCTAATTGTGAAAACTCCTTCTTGCGTTTAACCTAACCCTATAATAACACTGGTCACTGTCACTGCTCATTTGTGCCAGTTCCTTTGGTAGCAATTCCACGGACATGACTTCTGCACAAGTACCGTAAACATGGTTGGCAAACTAAATGAAATCATCAAAATTAGACATTAAGTGAGGGAGGACCCAAGGCATGTTCCACTCAGATGCTTTGACAGACCCAGGACTGGTAGACTGAGGAAATGTGTGTGGTAGAAAAAGCTTCAGACTGTCTGAGAGACCCCTGGCTCAATTGTTTGTGAGGCCGAAACTTCAAAAAGGCGGACATTTTGCTATATTTTAAAAAGGCGGGCGGACGGAGGACAAACGTATAAAAAGGAGGACATGTCCGCCGAAAAGCGGACGTCTGGTAAGCCTAAGTGGGAGATCAATAAAAAAATTGAGAGAGAAAGGATGGGGAGACAGAGAGGAAGAAAGAAAGAGAAGGGGAGAGAGATAAGAAGGAGACGAAGAAGGGAACTTCCACCTTTCCTGGAGGAGAAGGAGAACTAGAGGGAGAGACTTAGATATAACAAAGTAAAACAAGGATACAAAACTCCTCCCTTTCCACATAAAAATTTACACAATAGAGTAATAGAGAGTCATAAAGGTACCCAGGTAAAACTGATTCAGTATTCAGTACCCACCATAAAAATGAATATATACAAGGTGTCCTCTTGAAATATTTGTACAGGGTGGTCCTTACCTTTCCTTGATGTCATTGCCCATCAACTTTCTAGTTTCCTCTTCTTCAGAGAGAGTGGGCGGAGCTTCATTGACTGTGTTGTACTGAGATGATGTCACGAGGAGATCCGTTGAGGGATTTAGTGTTAAGATCTGAAATAAAAAGTTCAAAATATGTATTGATAATTCCCGCCCGGGGCGGATTTTATCCCGAAGGGATAAGGTTTGTTCTCGGAACGCCTTGGTTTCTATTCTGTCTTCCTTCTCTCTTCGATTTCGGGACGATAAGACCCTAACAGTTACAGTTAATTCCATAAAACATCTTAAAAAAAGGGGGTTAGGCCTGTCACACAATGAAAGTGTTTTCACACAAATTTGGCCATTCTATCCCTACGAGCCTAGCTAGCACAAGCAAACCTACCTAAAAAAAAAAAAAAAAAAAAAATCTAACTAAAGTGAGCTAAAATAACATCATTTTACTCAGTCATTTTGATACTAGCCTAGTGGTAATAGTACACTACTTGGTTAGTTTATTTTTAAAACCATTGAAGCATGCTGTGGTTTGGTGAGGAACTTGATACTTCTTAAGATTCTTGTGGTTTTAGATGACATCAAGTACAGGCACAGAATTCAGAGAAAATAATATGTCCTGCTTTTATATATATATATATACAATACCTAACTCAGGTATAATATTAGATAGGAAGGTACAATTTTTCTTGTAATCAAGCTCATACAATACAGTTCATCATGTAAGATAGGTAATAAAATCTGTGATTTCAAGGGTTTCAATTAGTTGAGACTTAGGAACATGCAGGAACACACCATGCAAGCAATTTTGTCCTACCCACTCAAATGGGCTTGAAAAAAATCTAATGGACTGCCTTTAGTGTTGACCTTAAAAGCTTTTTAGCCTTTAATCAAAAGTACAAGACCTAGGACTAAAAAGTCCCAGAAAATGAAATTAAACTATACCATTTGTTAAAATTAGATCAGGTATTTTAATAAAATACTAATATAGACATGAGAATTGTTCCCAGGAAGAAGACCCTATGTTATAGGCGTCTTACTGTTGACTTCCTTCATCTTTTTCTTCTAGCAAGGCGTCTTACCGTTGACTTTCTTCATATTTTTTCTTCTAGCAAGGCGTCTTACTGTTGGCTTTCTTCATCTTTTTCTTCTAGCAAGGCGTCTTACTGTTGACTTCCTTCATCTTTTTCTTCTAGCAAGGCGTCTTACCGTTGACTTTCTTCATATTTTTTCTTCTAGCAAGGCCTCTTACTGTTGACTTTCTTCATCTTTTTCCTCTAGCAAGGCCTCTTACTGCTCATCTTACTGTTCATCTTTTTATTATATGCACTGCACAACTTCTTGGTGGATTTACAAGCCCCAGGAGAAGATTCCACAGTGGCAATACACACATCACAGCTAACTCCCTCTCCCATGTTACCAATTCCACCACATCTTCCCAGGCCTTGGTTATAACTCTGTGAGTTTCCCATACAGGAGGACATGGGTCTTCCACCTCCCATACCTCCTCCTCCACCTCCACATCTGTTCTTACTCCTCTGAGTGCGGGATCTGGTACTGAACATCTTGGTGCTACATACTGGAGTGTTATTCCTATTATTCATTATCTTTTGCTTCAGGCTGGTGATTGTATTCTTGTAGTTTTCAAACTCTTCTATTTTCCTCTTCAGTTCCTGGTTGCACTCCTCCAGCTCGCTATGTTTATCATCAAGCTCTTCGTTCAGACCCATGATTTCTTCTTGGAGCTTTATTAGTTCTTTCCTATTCTTGTCTTGCTCTTCTTCCAAGTTCTTTATTTTCGCTTGTAGTTTAGAGTTGGCCGCTTGTTCCTTGGCCAGTTCAGCTCTCAGCTGCTTGATGTAGTTCAGGTTCTTCTTGTTGCACTCTTCTAGTTTCTGACGGGCGACTTCACATTGACGTAGTTTTTCAATGAGGCGATCGTTTTCCAGGTGTGATTCTTCCAAAGCTTTCTTACAATCCTCGTAGCGACGTAGCAGGACTGCATTCTCTTCGGATAGACACTCCACAGTTTTCCTGTACTCAGCGATTTTGCTTTGGAGCTGATTCAGTTGACTCTCTTGCCGTTGGATGGTGTACTCTTTCTCGTGTATAACTTCTTCGAGTTTCACGATTTGCTCTTTCATCTTGCCTAGTTTGCTCTGGCACTGATTTAGATCTTTGCATAGGTTGTCGTTTTCTCGTTTCAAGTCTTCCAGTTCTCGATAAAGGCCGCGCATTTCAGCGATTTCCATGTCTTTACTCTGAATGGCATTCTGTAGGTTCTTGTGTTCCCGCTGAAGTGCTTGGATTGTACTCTCATGTTCGTCTATGATTGCCTGATCCTCGCGATGAATATTTTCCAATTCATCAATGTCCGCTTCCAAATCAGCTATGTTTTCTTTCAAGGCCTGATTTTCACAGAGGAACTGATTTCGACCTTCCTCTAACTCTTTGATTGTTTGAACAATACCGTTCAAGTCATTTCCATTTTCCATTTTTTAATTGGAATTTGTGTACTAGAATTTAGGTGTGAAGATTTGAGTTTTGTGATGTTGTTAGGAATTTCTTATTCCATGAACGGAAAATGATTTCAGTTGGGTTGATGAAAGACATTTATTATAATGACTGGCTGTTCCATGTACTCAAATCATGATAGTCATTGGTCCCTAGATAACGTAGGTACTCTATCTGTCACTTAATTCACACATTCTGATCAAATGCAAAACACAAGACGGGTTTCATCACGAGATATCAACTTGAAACTTGGACAAAAAAAAAATCTCAGCTTTATACAATAGCGGTAAAGTTCTGCTAAAGTGCAGAAGTAAGGGACCTCTTCTCAGTTCTCACCTCGTTATTTGTAGAAGAAAAAAGAATAAAAAAATGTTGGTCCTCATTTTTCTTGCTCTATTACTTTGAAACATCACCCAAGTAAGCGCAACTGATCTACATGTTATACCTAGGTGTTATATTCTAATCTATTCTTTATTTTATAAGTACGAGAGGAAGTAAAATGTCTCCCGTTATTTCAGGAGGAAGAGAAGTGCTGTGCAACTCTACAGTATGGTATCCTGCAGTACAGGATGTGATCCTCTCTCCTACAAAGGCTACGGGTGTTATTGTGGCTTCTTAGGATCAGGATACCCTGTAGATCCCATTGATAGGTAAGAGAGTTCGGGTAAAATTTTCGATGGTCAGTTTTTAGTGCCAAAATGAGTTTTTTACTTTCTATTTTACTTTCCTTATCCTATAGGAATTTTTAAAGGGGTTTGAATGATTTGATAAAGGGAACTATAACAAGGGAGGTCCTATCGTCCCGAAATCCGAAGGAGTCTCCTTGAAGGAGAATAGGATGGGAGAAAGCCAGCCGTTCCGAGAACGAAGCCTCCGACCAAGCGCTTTTCTGTTGACTGCGGTTCAGGACGAGCCAATTAAACATGGCTAGAGACCATGACTCCGGTGTATGGCAGAAAAAAAAGATATCCTTTCTTTATTCTGCCATCATCATTCGGCTACAGCTGGAGCCGCTACAACAGCAACCTAGCGCTTTTTGTTGAGGATTATTACTATTTTTTTTTTTTTTTTTGGTACCTAATAATAATGATAATAATCCATATAGGACATGAAATATATATAATTTTTATTTACTCAGGTGTTGTGAGCTACACGACTGGTGCTATACAGGGTCCAACTGTCCTCTCTTTCTCGAATATTTCATCCCCTACGTGTGGACCTGCTTCAGAGGACGGCCCCTATGTCGTAAGTAAAGCCTCAAGTACTTACCCTATAGCCTGGCAATAATATTGTGCAAGTTAGGGTGAGTCTCTTGCGCAAACTTGCTATTTTTTAACACACGGAAATAAGAAGTGTCCACTGGCAATATTTATTTATTTTTTTACGAGGTTTGACAGAAACTCCTGTAATTGCTAAGGTCTTATCGTCCCGAAATCGAAGAGAGAATAGGAGAAAGCCAGCCGTTCCGAGAACGAGCATTAAATCCGCCCCGGGTGAGAATCGAACCCTGCGCCCTAGCGCTTACAAAGCAGACGCGCTACCAACCAAGCTAACGTGGTAGTGCTTCGTACCGCCAAGTCAGAATGTTATTTCTACTCCTCTTCATGTTTTTTCAGAGCGTGGCAAGTCGTGCAGTCACCGACTCTGCGAGTGTGATCGTAGATTTTCCGAATGTCTTCGGCCGTACTCGTGTCCCAAATACAAAGCTGTATGCCGCTCCAATGTATTTCGCCTTATGCAGAATTTGATTCTGATTTAACTTGCGTTTTCATAAGTTCTACTTCTACTCACCAGTAGAATTCAAATCATAGTTACCCACTACCCACTTTCATAGTTTGTTTTCTATTGAGCCTTTGGATTGAGATTAGAGATGTGTAAAGAGTGAGTGATTTAAAAACAAAAAACTCTTTTCTAGTGAACTATATTCAGTCAAGGAGTCAGAATCTACAACATTTAACTCGCTCAACTACCTTATAGGTATTCGGTAGTTAGGATCTGACTCACCGATTGAGTAGTCCACTTAAAATAGTTCTTCTTCATTACTCACTCACTATCTCTAATTTATTGAAATCCACTTTTTTCACCAAGCCTTTTCTCAACCTCTAAACCTACCTAATTTGGAAATTCCCATGTAAAGTACAAATAATATAAGGAAAACTGGTTCTATCAATAAAAATACAAATAAATTATAAAAATAATCCAACGGCGTTCTTTTTTCTTATACAAATATGTCAAGTTGACATTATCAACATTTCAGTCAAAGGAATATAAAACATCTCTAAACACACAATTGGAATAGGATGATCATTTTTTGTTTTATTTGTGTTCATCTGTACATGGTATGAACCATGGTTTGTCAAACAAAGATTCAATGTGTTTCCCTACCTACCCAAATAATTTTTACTATGTAGTAGATACTTAAGTGAAAAAAGAAAAGAAAAAACAACTCAATCAAAGCATGCACACATAGTCAAATAGCAAGCAAAACAACTGTGAAAGGTTTCTCAGGATCAAAGTTTTCACGGGAAAATGTGACCATGTTACTGAGGCTATTTGCTACAAGACTCAGAGTAGGTACATCTCTTGGGTTTTAGACAGTAAATGTGCCATCTAATTTGTTGAGGTTCAAAATACATGGACTGTAGGTACATGGTATGAACCATGGTTTGTCAAACAAAGATTCAATGTGTTTCCCTACCTACCCAAATAATTTTTACTATGTAGTAGGTACTTAAGTGAAAAAAGAAAAGAAAAAACAACTCAATCAAAGCATGCACACATAGTCAAATAGCATGCAAAACAACTGTGAAAGGTTTCTCAGGACCAAAGTTTTCACGGGAAAATGTGACCATGTTACTGAGGCTATTTGCTACAAGACTCAGAGTAGATACATCTCTTGGGTTTTAGACAGTAAATGTGCCATCTAATTTGTTGAGGTTCAAAATACATGGATTGGGTGCAAGGCATTTGGTCCAAAATAACACATAACACAATGTTTGGGAACAGGATCTTGACATTTTGAGGACAGGTTGGGATGTGACAAAGGAACTGGAGTCCAAAATAACACATAACACAATGTTTGGGAACAGGATCTTGACATTTTGAGGACAGGTTGGGATGTGACAAAGGAACTGGAAAAAAGAGGGATAAGAGGGAAGGTGTAGGTAGCTAGATCAACAAGGAATAGGTACTGTACTTTAAGTACTAACCGAACCTGGAGACCAGTTGTGGGTATTTGGTAGAAAGATCTGTACCCTAATTTTTCATGGTTCCCAGATTTGGTTAGTAAAATAAGGTGTAGGTAGCTAGATCAACAAGGAATAGGTACTGTACTTTAAGTACTAACCGAACCTGGAGACCAGTTGTGGGTATTTGGTAGATAGATCTGTACCCTAATTTTTCATGGTTCCCAGATTTGGTTAGTAAAAAACAAAGTAGATAGGTTTGAACATAACTACAAACTCCAAAGCACTAAAAAACAATAAAACTACCCTTGAAAAATAAAAAATACAAACAGAAAAATCATTTTAAAAAATCTTTAATTTTATATTAGTTTTAAACAGCAAACAAACAAAATAAATTAGCTACCTACATCATACAATGGTACACAGGTACTAGGGCAAAAATACCTACCCAGACCAAAAGCTGGGGGAAAAACTACCTTGTGCATTTGAGTTAAAAAATAAAATTCCCAAGAAGGTCTAGAATTTGAACCAGACAAAATTTAAAAAACTTGAGCTCATGAGATTCAACCTTATTACTCTCCCTTACTATAGGCTTCACATCTATATTACCCCTGACCATTGAGATCTAAAATGAGCACTTAGTTTCAATGTGATCAGCTGCAAATTCTTCATTTTTAAAGATGAGGGAGTCATTGAGGAACCCTTTACCCTTAAAATAGACCCTCAGGCTCCCCCCTTTTACTGTGGGTTGGACTCCAAAAATTTGGAGCATCCCTCTCCTGGTAAGTCACAATTTAGATTATTGGGCCCCCTCACTAAAACCCTGGATTGTGGTCCTGAATATTATTAAATCAAATCCATCAGTGGTCAAAAAACACTAAGCTCAAAGTTACAGTGCAGAACACAAAAGAAGGACAACACAAAGCAAGCAGACATTGCTTACCTCTGAGATTGTCTTCTGTTCATGATAACGTAGAATTGTTATTAATTGAACTATTGGACTGAGTAGAAGAGACTTGTCGCCTTAGTTCTTTCACAACTAGAGCTAATGCTTCTGGTGTTACACCTGTGGGAGGAAAATAAGAAGACATGTCATACTATTTTAAGTTAGAAATAATGCATTGAACAGGACAACTCTACTCTGTACGTAGTATCATGCCAGATGCAGGGTGAGTGCAAAATAAATGAATTAGAAAACTTTCCTCGTTGCTATGACAACCATCATTAACAAGCATTTATTCGGTCAATCAATAATCCCCAGAAAACAGGCCAAGAAAATAGGCACATTATGTAAGGCATGAGCAACATAAAAATACAAAATAGTAACGGGAAGTCTCTTCTTACAAATTATATCTGATATTTGTTAAATTCAAATACGGACCGACATTGTAACAGGAGAGCCGTGTATTGCAAATCAACAGCAAACTGTTGTTGTTTGCAAATGCGGAAAATTTTCGCGCGCTTCGCGGCAAGTTCATTTAGGTATTTGATACAAGTTTCATATTAACCCGTTAGGTAACAAGATACCTATAGTAATAACACGTTCATTTCCTTTCAGCAGAGATCGCAAGCTTTAACCCCTTCTCGTCTCCTCGAAGATGAAAAATAGGGTATCAGGTAGACCCGACAAAAAAAAATTCAGGTATCAGGTAGACCCGACAGACGGACCTTTTCAGCCGCACCTGTCAGGTCTACCCGGTAGTGAATGGCGGGCCTAACGAATCATTTTCTACTTACTACCATTTGACCCCTAGTTCCAGGAACACTACTTAGGGCGCTCACACGCTGAACCGACTGGCGGAGATGGCCTGCACATTTTCGTTCTCCAACAGCACAGACCGTGTCACGCTATCACGCCGTGACGTCACAGACCACGCCGAAGACTCAAGTGAAGACGTCAGTTCCTCTACGGACGCTAGCGGTGCGCGCAGGGCCTTCAACAGACGCGCGCTGAGTGGGGGATGCGATACTTCCGTGTCTAACGGGACAAAGGGATGCGAGGGATCGGAAATTTTCCGATTAGGATCGGTCGTTCTCGGATGGTGGCGCTGTTCGTACAGATGTCGAGGGGAGAGAGCTGGCTTCTCATTGGTTTGATTCGGGAGAGGGGAAAGAGCCTTCTCATTTGGATTCGGAAGAGGGGAAAGAGCTTGCTTGTGATTGGTGGGATTCAGGCGAGGAGGGGAAAGAGGAGTGGCGTCTCGGTGAGGGCTGAGAGCCATGGAGGGAACGGTATCACCGCGCGAGGTGAGATGGCGACTGAAAATAGACCAGGGGAACAAGGTTAGAAAGAAAGTGTACACGAAACCCTTCTCTTGGAGTATTCAAACCAGTTTATCAGTGGGTTAAGAAAAAAAAAGCTGTTTTTTTAAGAGGTTTGATAGATGGAACTGTACTGCTAAGGTCTTATCGTCCCAAAATCGAAGAGAGAACGTATGCAGGATAAGAGAAAGTCAGCCGTTCCGAAAACGAACATTACCCGTACAGGATAAAATACGCCCCGGGCGGGAATCGAACCCGCGGATTAGCGCTCACAAGGCAGACGCGCTACCAATCAAGCTAACTAGACTAGCGAAAAAAGCTGAGAGTGTTCACTGGCAAAAAATTTAATACGAGTATTGATTGCGCAAGTCAAGGGAATTTCCTGTGACTTGCTGTGTGTTTACATAGCCAACAGAAAACACAAGGCATGAAAGCCTAATAAAAGGCGTTAACAGTCAAATGACTAGGTACATTTTATTGTTCTTTTTCGAAAAAATATATGTTTCCAGTTTCAACTCAATACTCACAATAAAGAGGTAGAGATGACCCAATTCAAGCTTCTTCCGGATTGGACAGGGGACGTAGCACAATCCTCGGATCTGATGTTCGTTCTCGGACCGGCTGGCTTTCTCCTATCCTGTCTTCCTTCTCTTTTCGATTTTGGGACGATAAGGCCTTAGCTGTTACAGTTCCCTCTGTCAAACCTCTTCAAATAATAATAATAATAATAATAATAATAATAATAATAATAATAATAATAATAATAATAATAATAAGGGATTTCTGGTTTCATCGTCTAATGTCGGTCACTCAGGCCGACATTCAGACCGTCGGAACGACATAGAAAGCTTCAGACTCGGATCTCTCATACGGTCTGACAGACCTACTATAGGTCTCGAACTTTTTCCGCCACACACTTTCACACCATCTGACAGAAGGTCAGAGCGTGAGTGGCGTAAGGGAAAGTTGTCTTACCTCTAACTCCTGAATATCCTTCATGGTCCTCGCATGCGGTTTCTTGCCATCCTTCATCGCGTGCACTTTCTTATCTAGTTGATCATACTTGTGCTGCAGCAGTGTGCATTTCTCCTGATACAACTTGATCTGTTTCGACAGCCTGATCAGCAGTGTTAGCCACGTCTGCATGCTGGCTGAGACATTCTCCAGTCGTTGCGTCAGCACAGCACACTCCGCGCTGACTGGGAGGGTTGACTTGAAGTTGTTCAGCGTGTCCAGGGTTTGTTGTCCTGTGGTTAGGATTACCAGACAAGAAATTTCAAAAGGAGGAAATTTTGGCTAAAAAAGGCGGAGATTTCAACCAAAAGGAGGACGCAGAAAATAATCAACACAAAAACCATCAGTATAAGTAACATGATTTTTTCTTTTTAATCTATGTACACTGTACAGTGTACCTGTACCTACATACCTACCACCTATTTATATACCAATGAATGTACGTACATTGTACAATGTACATAGGCCAGATTTGGTCCCATGACTTTTGAGGTGCCCTATAGTAGGAAAACATTGGGAGGTAGAGTGGGAGTAGGGTTACCAGACAAGAAAATTCAATAGGAGGACATTTTGGGTAAAAAAGGCGGACATTTCAACCAAAAAGAGAACGCAGAAAATAATCAACACAAAAACCACCAGTATAATAAGTAACATGATTTTTTTTTTTTTTAAAAATCTATGTACAGTGTACCTATACATATCAGAAAAAAGTCTAGATAAAATGATTTGTCATCATTTTTACTCACTTTTAACAGGATAAGTTAGTTGACACATCCATACTAAAATTGTGTATTCACACTTCCAAATTTCTGAAACACGATTTTGAGGACTTAGGTGAACTACAACCAAAAGGGATCTACGTAACTTAGGTTTTTGAGGCCGAAACTTCAAAAAGGCGGACATTTTGCTATATTTTAAAAAGGCGGGCGGACGGAGGACAAACGTCTAAAAAGGAGGACATGTCCGCCCAAAAGCGGACGTCTGGTAAGCCTAAGTGGGAGATCAATAAAAAAATTGAGAGAGAAAGGATGGGGAGACAGAGAGGAAGAAAGAAAGAGAAGGGGAGAGAGATAAGGAGACGAAGAAGGGAACTTCCACCTTTCCTGGAGGAAAAGGAGAACTAGAGGGAGAGAACAGAAATGGCACATCGACTGAATTTTACAAAAATTGCATTTATGCTTTTTAAAATTCGAGACCTGACGTCCTCTTCTCAACGGAAAACGATACATTACGTACGTAACTTAGGTTTGTGAGGCCGAAACTTCAAAAAGGCGGACATTTTGCTATATTTTAAAAAGGCGGGCGGACGGAGGACAAACGTATAAAAAGGAGGACATGTCCGCCGAAAAGCGGACGTCTGGTAAGCCTAAGTGGGAGATCAATAAAAAAATTGAGAGAGAAAGGATGGGGAGACAGAGAGGAAGAAAGAAAGAGAAGGGGAGAGAGATAAGAAGGAGACGAAGAAGGGAACTTCCACCTTTCCTGGAGGAGAAGGAGAACTAGAGGGAGAGACTTAGATATAACAAAGTAAAACAAGGATACAAAACTCCTCCCTTTCCACATAAAAATTTACACAATAGAGTAATAGAGAGTCATAAAGGTACCCAGGTAAAACTGAAACCTAATTCAGTACCCACCATAAAAATTAATATATACAAGGTGTCCTGTTGAAATATTTATGCTATATTTTAAAAAGGCGGGCGGACGGAGGACAAACGTATAAAAAGGAGGACATGTCCGCCGAAAAGCGGACGTCTGGTAAGCCTAAGTGGGAGATCAATAAAAAAATTGAGAGAGAAAGGATGGGGAGACAGAGAGGAAGAAAGAAAGAGAAGGGGAGAGAGATAAGAAGGAGACGAAGAAGGGAACTTCCACCTTTCCTGGAGGAGAAGGAGAACTAGAGGGAGAGACTTAGATATAACAAAGTAAAACAAGGATACAAAACTCCTCCCTTTCCACATAAAAATTTACACAATAGAGTAATAGAGAGTCATAAAGGTACCCAGGTAAAACTGATTCAGTATTCAGTACCCACCATAAAAATGAATATATACAAGGTGTCCTCTTGAAATATTTGTACAGGGTGGTCCTTACCTTTCCTTGATGTCATTGCCCATCAACTTTCTAGTTTCCTCTTCTTCAGAGAGAGTGGGCGGAGCTTCATTGACTGTGTTGTACTGAGATGATGTCACGAGGAGATCCGTTGAGGGATTTAGTGTTAAGATCTGAAATAAAAAGTTCAAAATATGTATTGATAATTCCCGCCCGGGGCGGATTTTATCCCGAAGGGATAAGGTTTGTTCTCGGAACGCCTTGGTTTCTATTCTGTCTTCCTTCTCTCTTCGATTTCGGGACGATAAGACCCTAACAGTTACAGTTAATTCCATAAAACATCTTAAAAAAAGGGGGTTAGGCCTGTCACACAATGAAAGTGTTTTCACACAATAAAACCATTGAAGCATGCTGTGGTTTGGTGAGGAACTTGATACTTCTTAAGATTCTTGTGGTTTTAGATGACATCAAGTACAGGCACTGAATTCAGAGAAAATAATATGTCCTGCTTTTTTTTTATATACAATACCTAACTCAGGTATAATATTAGATAGGAAGGTACAATTTTTCTTGTTCTTGTGGTAATCAAGCTCATACAATACAGTTCATCATGTAAGATAGGTAATAAAATCTGTGATTTCAAGGGTTTCAATTGGTTGAGACTTAGGAACATGCTGGAACACACCATGCAAGCAATTTTGTCCTACCCACTCAATTGGGCTTGAAAAAATCTAATGGACTGCCTTTAGTGTTGACCTTAAGAGCTTTTTAGCCTTTAATCAAAAGTACAAGACCTAGGACCAAAATGTCCCAGATAATGAAATTAAACTATACCATTTGTTAAAATTAGATCAGGTATTTCAAATAAAATACTAATATAGACATAAGAATTGTTCCCAGGAAGAAGACCCTATGTTATGTTTTCTACTAAACTAACATAGGCCTTTCTTCCTGGGAACAATAGATAAGTATTTCTCACCTGTCCATTGTTTGTTTGATTATCAATATCTCTCGTCAGTCGTTGACTTTTATTATTGAAGCATGGCCATCCCTTCCGCCTCTGTACGATTCGCACATATGCCAGTACCAGGAGAACTCCAATGATGATCAGAATGATACCAGCAACAGCCAACACTATGGAGCTACTCGACAAGGAAGCATCTGTTGGCTCTGAAGGAATAGCAGATTTGTTGTTGTCTGTGAATATTGTGGCTGAAAAAATATAGGCAATAGTGTTAGGTATTAAAAGGGGTTTTAATTATTGGACAAGCTTTACTCAGGTAGGTAGTAGGGTTGCTGAAGTGGTTGGTTGTTCTAAAAAAAAAAAAAAAAAAAAAAAAAAAAAAAAAAAAAAAAACAGAAGGATGTAGATATTAAAACCATTTCCTACTTGGTTAGTATAAAAGATAAAATGGGAATAACTAGTTTTAATCACCTTCCACAAATAGAATGAGACCAATGGCAATAGATACAAAGCCCAAGGCTAGTAATGTCCATTGTACACAGCGAGGATTGTTCACTCGGTTAACTGTTTGTGCGAGATAACTCCTTGGCTGAGATGACCATTCATTCTGTTGTTCGTAGCTCACTGTTGTTGGCTGGTACACTGGGCCTGAAGTTGGCATTTTGAATATTTTTCCCAACAAAAAATAAATCTGAAAAAAAAAGGAAATTTTAAACTATTTATTAGAAATCAAATACCTACTGTCCATGCATTTAGGAAGATGAAAGGTGAAATGATGTCCCTGTTACCTTATCAAAAACGACATACCTAGAAGTCATAATAATTACTGAACTGAAAGAGTTAAACATGTTTCAATATGGCTAGAATGTATTACTATTGTTTTGAGGCTTTATGAACAATATTTTTTAAACCTATCATTCAATGTAAGTGTTAATTTAGTAATTTCTAGAAACAGGGAGCGAACATTTTCGTGTAAGTCTCAAGATTATATTTTAAAGACTCACTCTCTCAACTGGCCATCTTCGACATCTACTCACACATCTCCCCTCTTAAGGTGAGTATCTCTCTGGAGGATGGACCCTCCTTCCGAATCTTGTAACATACACTTCGTCTT